>NC_081142.1:22402968-22695468 GCF_958295425.1 Solea solea | reverse complement strand
AAAAATATGACGGTAATTTAACAACAGAGGAGACCAAATAATAACCTAATGATCCCAATAACAAATAAAGAAGAAAGAAGCAGAAATACTGTTAATTACACATTTTTACTGTCAGGATGTTTGGATTTTACAGTTTTATCCGATGAATAGCAGATGGAAATCAATAATATATTTTTTAATAATGAATATTAATATTAGCTAATAATATTAATAGTATCATTGTTACTCTTCATGTATGTGCTAGTTGGATTAAAAATGATATCCCGGTATATTTTGGCTGTGGCTCAGTGTGAGTGTTTGTAAGATTTGAATTGTGGTTCGATTATGTTACGGTTAACGTGTGTGTCATCTATTCTAACACGGCAGGGATGGAAGCTGGATGTGGATGGTTTCAGTGTTACATGAAAATATCTAAGTGTCCTCCTCATCCTCCACTTTCCTTCCTTTTCTTGCTTCCTTCCTTCCTTCCCCCTCAGGCACACACAGCTGTCAGAGGAACACAGACACTGACATGCGCACACACACACACACACACACACACACACACCACATACCAAAACTCACAACATTTGCAACGCTAGCCTCACTCCACACACACACAGCAGCCCCGGGGCTGTGGAGGTGCGATTCCCCCTCCTATCAGACCACCTGCTCCCCGCCTCCCCCCCCTGCTCAACCAGCTGGTTGGCTGCAGGAAGCTAACACACAACCACACTGTGTCACACACAGTTTACTGTCACAGAGTCATTTCTGTGATGACACACACACTAGCAGCTCATGACATTAGCACAGCAATTATTAAATATGATGACAGGGCTCCAGTTTTGACGACGTACAAGATTCTGCTTTTGACTTTCAAAGCCATCAACAACCTCCTCCACATGAACAAACCCGACTTCACTCGCCTCGGTCTAAAATCGCAATATTTAAAGTGGTAGGTAATGGATGGATGATTCTAATGAACAACAACTGCTTTGCAAGTCACTCGTCACTCGTCTGAAAACAAAGTCATGGCGGTTTCATGCAGCCGTGCAGTGATGACTCCGCCCACAAAACAAGATATTTGAGAAACACAGATCAAACATCTTCACGGACCAAACAACTAAAGAAAATAATGCAGAGATGAATCGATAATGAAATGAATCAAAAAGCCGCAGCTTTACAAACGAACGACGTCATTGGTCGTGTGTGAGTGTGTCTGCAGCAGCGCTGCAGTCGCTGCTGACTCGACGCTTTCTGACGACTTCAACACACAGTTGTTGTGTTGTTGTTTTTTTTCCTGTCATGTGACAGCCGTCACCCTTTACACTCCGGGGCGTTAGAAGCATGAGGGATTCATTTGAAACACGCAGGAAGTGCTGAGTACAGTATAACTATAAGTGACAGATGTAGCATGTGCCTTTAAATCAGCACAGCAGAGAGCGAGAGGCTAAGTTAACATGAGCAGTTGTGAGGAGAAAGTGCCTCTTAAAGCTGAAGAGTTCCGGGTTTTTCCTGTAAAAACAGATTCAGTGACTTTACTGTCATTCTTTTTTGGTTCCACAAGGAAGTCGAGAAAATATCCTCACTGATTTCTTTGCTTTACGGAGCAAAAGAAATCATTAAAACTGAATCATTTTGACATTTGAATTGATGAATTAATCAGGAAAACAAGTCCTAGCTGCAACTAACGATTATTATTGTCATAATTGATCAATCTGTCGGTTATTTTCGTGACCTTTTTGAGAAAAAAAGAAAAATGAGAAAACGTTCTCATTTAAGGAGCTGAAAAAACAGGAAGCTTATTGTAATTATTAAAAAATGCATTCAGCCCGATGATCAAAGTAGTTCATTTAATAACCAATGCAGCCATTACTATACACAAATAAATAGTGAGGTTTTAAAATGTGAAGAGTTCTCTTTAACAGGGTCTGCACACACACACACACACAGAGACTGCAGCACAGAGACAGAGAGAATTATGGGAGCAGGAGCAGAACGTGGTGAATGGCACTTTAAAACAGGCAGAGTGATGGAACATCACAGAACCTTCTCATCACGACGGTGCAGCAGAACAGCACCACACCCACTGCTCTATCTCACACACACACAGATGTCCACACAGCTGTCCTCTCAAGGACTCTCATTGACTTAACAAACACTTAACCTTAACCTAACATAACCAGCTCCTCAGAAAGTAGGACCAGGTTTTTGGTCTCCATGAGGTCCAACTGGTCCCGTCAAGGTCAGTGTTTATGGCAGAAAAACGTCAGACGGAGCTAACAAATACAAGAACACACACACACTAATAAAGTGAATGGATCTAATGAAACATTTATAGCCGCTCTGTCCAATTTCAAGCCTCCTTATGTTAAACACACACATACACACACGTCTGGTAATCACGTCTGAAACCTCGTGTAAATCAGCGCTGACCTGACACCTGATGCCTCCAGGAGCCGCTCGAGACGTTCTCCATCAAACCAAAGCAGCCGCAGCACACGTGGCTCCAGAGCTCCATAAAACAAACACACACACACACACTCGTCTCAAAACCGCAGACCTCGACCGAGCAGCAGTGTCACACATGTACGAGTGAACACAGATGTGTGTGTGTGTGTGTGTGGGAGCATCTTTTGTCAACAAACGTTTTACTGAGGGTTTCTGGAGTTCCAACAAATCCGACAGAGTGAGACATCACTGTCAAAGATCCTGGGGCATGGGAATCACTCACTTACAATACGATACGCGACACATGGGCCATGATACCATGTTTATAACTGCATCTCTTTGTTTTCCTTTCCAAAATAAAGGCCCATTATCTGATGAACTCTCACTCTATCATAGAAGACCGTGCGCTCCCTGACGTGTCCTCCTCTTCACTCTGTGACTGTGTGAATCGGGTTTTCCTGAAACACTACGCGCGGCTTGTAATCGAAGACGTTGCCGTGGATTCCTGTCTCTCAGATTTCCCTCCACACCTCGAGGACCAACATTCAGTTTGCTCGTGGTCAGAGATTTAGTGTTATCCTGATTATTTTTCTTTTGGCTTATTTGATGCACGACTGTTGTTGTGTGTGTGTGTGAACACATCATTGTGGAGATTCTGTGCTGCTCAGTTCACACACACACACACACACTTGTGTGACACTGAGGACAGCAGCTGTCCCACTCCACTGCAGAGAGACAGGAAGCTGACACCGGCAACTCGGAGACATCTTGACTCTGTCCCTGTGTCACATGCTACAACACGCCCCGCTCACCTTCTTTCCACCCGGGACTCTCAGGACATACTTCCAACGGCTCTACTCGCCTCGCCTCGGCACGATGCGGCACAGTTTAGGTTGCGTGAAACACGAGTTACACACGAGTGACTAGTGACTTTACACCAGACTCCTGTAGTTGTTGGAGATGAACCCACGTTTTAAGGATTGTTAAGTAGTTTTAACTGATCCACAGTTCGGCGCTGTTCGGCTTGATTTCTGTGTGGGACGTCTCTTCCTGTGACGGCACTCTGGCCAGTCAGTGGTCGGCAGTCTGAACAATCATCGCATAGTACCTACTCAGCACGCTTTTGGAACCTAAAATAGAAAACCAGGTACTATGCTAGTGGAAATGCTACTTAAACCGTGGCATGGCGCAGCGAGGCGAGTAGAGTCGGTGGAAATACGCCATGAGCGAACTCTTCATCTTTTTCTTCCCTCCCCTCGTCCTCGTCACATTAGGCTGCTAAGTATTCCCTGTGTGGCCGTCAGCTGTGAAAATCCAGAGAATTAAAACAAGCACCACAGGCTCAGTCCCTGCCCCCTCCCTCCCTTCTCCCTCCTCCCTCCCTCCCCCCTGAGGACGGACACAGTGGGAATGTCTCTGGAGTGTGTGATTACTGGAGGTCACACATGACAACATCATTATGTGGTCCAACACTAATGTCCTCCTCAGCGGGGGGGACACAGAGAAGACAGTGACATACTGATGTGATGTCAGCAGATTCAATTCTGCATCATGTACTCGAGCTCTTCATTAACCATTTTCAGTCAGGGCTGCAAACAGAGCTTGTGTTGGTAGTCGACAAATCAGTCAATCATTTTCTTGATTAGTCGGCTGCTAATGGCACGAGGAAAGACAGGGAAGACAGCTCCTCCTACACCTTTTTCCCTCGGGGCGTGGGAGTCACAGGATCCACTCACGATACGCGACACATGGTCCACGATACCAATAATAGCACGATTTACATCACGATATAGGTCTAACTGAAGAAAACAAAAATGTTAACGTTAAAAGTGCAGTTTCTCTGTTTATTCACAACATAGAGAAAGGTCAAAGGTCATGAACTGTTCTTCAGCCAGGTCACTTCCACCCCAAGTTTCCCCCCTCGTTCATCTGACATGAAGTAGTGACGGTTTAATTTAGAGTGCCTTCATTTGTTAATTAAAATATCGATATTTAGCCGTATCGATTATCGCATTGTAACAAGGAAGGACGATATTTTAATCACGAAATTTGATATTTTGGCTCACGCCTACTCCACTTTGTTTGTAGTAAATTTTTCAGTCGTATCACTCGTCAAATATTTGATTATTGTAAACTAAAGCTACAACTAAAGATTAATGTGACAATCTGCAGAATTTTTTCTCCATTCAGATTCATTTTTTGGTCCAGAAAATGTCAGAAAATGATGACGTTCTCAGGCGTCTTCTTTTATCTACAAACCAAAATTATTAAATTTCAATGATTTCTTTTAATTTCAATTATTTCTTTGTTATATGGAGTAAAAAAAAAAAATCTGAAAATATAGGCTGGGGACACACTACAAGATTTTTACACACTAGTTGGGGACAGTCGGCAGCAGTTAGTCACTGACCCAACTGCAAACACACACAGCCAACAGCCAACGTGCTAAAAAGGAGGTGGGACACAGGACACAGCATCAGAAGACGACAGGAAGTAGCTGGAATATCTGAACAACGATGCCAAATGTCGACGCCTCCATGACTTCACTCGTCTTTTCTTCTCTGATTTCTCAGAGCAGGTTTGTTGTTCGCGTTTGTTTACCCTACGTCATTCGCGAGAGTTTGCACGAGAGTGTGACGTGTAATAATTGGTCGACGCTAGCGCTGCGACTGACGATTATTTTCACGAGTAATCGTTTGGTCCATAAAATGTGATCAGTGATGGTGAAACCCAGAAATGATGATGTCGAATGTCTTGTTTTTGTCCACAAACCAAAACGATTCACTTCTAATGATTTCTTTGTTTATGTGGAGAAAAGAAATGAAGAAAATATTCACATTTAAGACGTTTTTAATCATGAAAAAAGCGTCAAACCGATTCATCGCTTATCAAAATAGTTGACGCTTCATTTCGTAATCTATTAATAATCAAGTAATTGTCTCAGCTCTAGTCGATGGCAATAAAAAATGCCAAACATGGGCTCCTTCGATTGTTTCGGTGATAAACTGTCAGGTTGTTCCCTGCCTCCGCCTCAGTGTCATCTGAGATTGGCTCCATGAATGTTCTGCTTGAATTGAAGCTGTTGTCAGGAGGATTTCTTAAGTGTTGCTATTTTGTCTCAATTCATCAGCTTTCATTCTTCATCACCACCCCCACTCTCACTCACTCTGATGTACTGCTCTCTGTGTGTGTGTGTGTGTGTGTGTGTGTGTGTGTTCCTGCACCAGTGGTGGTGGAGCCGTAGTCTCTGCAGAGTGGCGTCCACGATCTGGTGGGGTGATGTGGACCTCTCTACACCCACACACTAAAAATAGCTGCAGCAGCAACAGAAGGAGCAGCGGGGTGTTGGAGCACCGGAGGCAGACGCAGCTCGTCCCCGTAGCGTTACCAGGTGTGCGAGCTTTAGCTCTAAAATCCTGCTGTTTTGTGTCTTGACCCGTCCAGCAAACAATGACGTCCCTGCCCTTCATTCAGTGCAGTTTAAATATGACTCGAAGTGTCATAAAATATTTTTAATGTTCAGGATCTACCACACTATGCAAACAGCTTCAGCTTGCTACAGTATGGTACGCATTTGTTTGAGTTTCCATTGGGAATAGTACAAAAATAACCAGCCCCAACCATTTTGGCACCCTTCCCTTGGGGTACCAGAGTGAAATGGTATGGTACAGTCAGGGTGGAGCTAGACTGGCTGGTTTGGCAACAGAAAAATGTCACTCGAGTCTATTCTTGGCGTCTTGTTGAGGCAAAAGGTCAAAAACTCCATCCGTTGTCTGTTGTGTTCGTTGTCACTGTTCGTTGTCGTCGCACCGGTACGTCACACAGCCCCAAACCCGGCCTACCAAGTACAGGTAATGTTCTCCAGTCGAAATGCAAGCCTGGCCATTCCAAACTGTACCGTTTCTGTACCCAAACCAAACCGTACCATGATGGAACCACAGCATAAATTGAGTCTGGAAAGGGTGTATTCATCTCCCACTTCCAAGAGGTGGGTCTAAAATGCCTCTGAACACATTTGGATACACCTACAACCAATCAGACCAATGATCTGGATGACACGATGTGCACAGCGACGAAACAAGTGTCAACAAACGTGCTTGTTGTAGTCTTCTAGGAGTGATGGCTACCTAGCTTTGAAATGGAAGCAACAGCCGATTGGAAAGACAGTGGCTGCCATGTTGGATGTATACAAAAGCTGCTTGACGTCGCTTCTCTGTCGTAACATCGCGGTAAAACCCACTTCTAGTGCACCAGAGGGGGGAAAACTCGTTTGTGATTGGTTCCCTTTATTAGCAGATTCTATCGTTGGCCAAAAGGGCGTCCGTGACAGAGAGGAATCAAATCACTGGGAGATTCTGTAGAACTAGTAGTAATTTGTGCTACAGCCATTTAATTCGCCAACTGTGTCACAGATTGTGTTCTGAGTTCTGTGAAGAAATAAACAGACCCTAACATACCTTTATGGGTAGAAAAACTTAAGGAGGTTCAGAGGTCATATTCAGATTTTATGCTAAAATAATAGGGCAAAATAACAGATATTTACAATGTGTGGACAGTCAAAGTAGAGGATATGAGAAATAAAAAAATTAAAAAAATCGACGGTCCATTTTCTCGATGAGCTGATTTCGTCGTTTGTTTCCCAAACCTCAAAATGTTGACGTCCTCCAACGTCCACAGCGCAACAAAGACACCGTAACACGTTCACATTGAAGAAGCTGAAAAATCCCATTATCAAAGTGTTTGTCAGTCAATCTTTGTAATTGATTAACAATTAGTTGTTGTGGCCCTACACTGAATTGATTTGCTCCGAGGAGAGAGAGAGGGAGGGACCAGTTCAATAATATGCAGATACGGTTACAGAACAGTAAAGGAAAATAGAACTCGGACACATTTATGGAGCTTCGTCTGAAGCACTTGTGCCAGTTATCAAGGTCATGTGGCACAGACGAGCACTTGACTTCCTTTTCCTCTTATTCTTCTACAGAAAAAGACGTACATTCTGAACACTGCTCTCTTTACTAATTAATCACAGCACAGCAACACAACTTCGACGACATTTTCCCCTGGACTTATAGAGACCAACTATCATCACACGTGTCCAACATAATCACGACTCCACAGACGCATCAGAGAAACCAAACACAACGTGTGTGTAAAATAAAGACACCGTTGTGTGTGTGTCTCTCTGTTGTCTGTGAGTTGTTTGGAGCCGCGTGTGTACGTGTGCGTGTGTAGGTGTAATGCAGTGGTTTATGCCAGAGGCTCACGAACACAAAAGCATGGGGAGATGGTCTCCTAGCAACCGTGGCCTTCGCAATTTCATGACCCTCGAGTGCAGCACACGTGTGATGTGTCTGGAAACTGAATTCATGCCATAAACAGTTTTTACTACAGCCGTCAGTCTCACACACGCAGACACACACACACACACACACACCGGCAGTTGTCATGCACAGATGGACGTGAAATTAGTCTTAATGCTGCATCATTACACTCTCTCTGTGTGTGTAAATACAGACTCTGAGCTCAGGGCGACGGTGTGATCCAGTAGTAACCAGAGCGACAACAGAAAGACTGCACGACACCAAGTCCCTGAACTTAGAGCTAAGCAGAGGAAAAGAGCTGCAATCTCAAGGGATTGTGGGTAAAAAATAATAACATTTGATTTGGCAGAGGTTTACACTCCGGATGCAAACCCTCCCGTTTATCCGGGGCTTGGGATGACCGGCACTAGGAGTTACTAACGTTTATTTTCATTCTCGGTTAATCAAGATTAATCATTTTTGTCCAGAAAATGTCAGAAAATGTTGATCAGTGTTTTTCAAAAACCTGTAAATCACGATCCACAAACCACAAATGATTCCATTTTAATGACTTATTTGTTCCACGGAGCAAAGAAACCAGACAATATTCATGTTTAAGAAGCTCAAAAATCTGAAAACGCGTTGTAATTGTACAAAGGAAGTGAAGTGGCCTCATTTCTTCATTATTTTGTGCTGAATGAATGAAATTACACTGAATGGATTCAAGTGACAGTCCTTGTTTCCACAAAAATAAACAAACGAAAGACTGTAAAAAAAAATGAACATAATCCCAAACCGGGGGCTTGACACTCGGGAGGATTGTTGCTCACATACGACAAATGCTTCAGGAGATTATCAGGAGTGTGATGTGTTCACTACAGCAGGGGAATCTCTGGAGTATCTGGAGGATATATAAATTATCCAGTTTTTCGCAGGCTGTTTTTCTCACGTGACATTTTTTGAAGGCTTAGTGAGTAGCAGGCAGGAGATTCTCCAGAGAACCTTCACACATACGGGGAATGTCAGGACTTTAGTACACGGCAGCAGCTCCTGACCACACTGTCCTCCCTGAGGGATTAAAGTAGAGGCCGGCATCACAGGACCAGTCCCTGCTGCCATATAATCTGCAATGAAGTCACAAACTGGGGCTGTTCTTCAGGCCACCCAACCCCCACAACATGGGAGAGGTTAGATATGGGCAATATATATGGATATTATATCTATAACATAACATGAGACGTTTTATTTCTTGCAAGGCCCTGCTAACAGGCCTCCCGACCTGTGCTGTGAAACCACTACAGATGGTCCAGAACATGGCGGCACGCCTGGTCTTCAATCAGCCCAGAAGGCCACATGTCAGCCCTCTGTTCATTGAGCTCCACCGGCTACCACATTCAAATCACTGATGCTGGTAGGGCTGTAAAGTCGATACTCAAATTCTGATAAATCGACTTTTTGCCGTTTAATTTCATACAGTCTATGGTTAATTTGATTTCATCTGGAGGAACGCACCAAGTGCTAATGGGGGTGTTTTCAGAGCACCCCTGTTCCACAGGTAACAGCGTGTCTTCAGAGAACACCCCCCTTGTTTTCAGTATTTTGGATTAGCAGTTGAAATCGCGCTGATATCAACATAGTATAGTATATAGTATATTTTCGTAAATCAAGCGCTATGATATTGCGCAGATTCACGTGATGCAAAAGGCTTTCAGAGCAGAGCTACCAAGAACAGGGAGCGTCCCTGTCTGTCTTCAAGAAGATATTGAAAACCCAGCTCTTCCAAGAGCATCTTCTGTTCTCGCACTTACCCTACCTACTCCCCTGCACTTGGATCCACCTCGGCACTCTCACCCTCTGTCAGTGGATTCCTAGACTACTTCTATGTAGTCGCTTTGGATAAAAGTCTCTGCTAAATGCTTGAATGTAATTGATGAGACAAGATATGGTTTTAGAGGTTTTTTGATATTGTGATGTCTGTGTGACCTTTCCTGGTTTTGATGGCTGTTGCATTGATAATCATTATGGATTGGCCACCACAGCGTCCAGACCTTAACCCCATTGAGAATCTGTGGGACGGACTCTCCCATCATCAATACAAGATCTTGGTGAAAAAGTAATGCAACAACACTGAACGGAAATTAATCCTGTGACACTGCAGAAGCTTATTGAAACAATGCCACAGCGAATAAGTGCCATAATCAAACCTCGAGGCGGTCCAACCAAATATTAGATTAGATTAGATTAGAATATAAGAGTGTGTGACCTCTTTTTTTTGGCCAGGCAGTGTATGAAGCTTAATTGTTTGTGTTATAACAGAAATTGACCATATTTACTACATGTACATATCCTCCGTTTAACATGATTATAAAAATAAATGAAGACACGCTGTTACCTGAGAAACACGGGTGCTCTGAAAACACCCCCATTAGCACTTGGTACTTTCCTCCTGATGAAATTAACCACAGACTGTATGAAATTAACATGGCAATAAATAGAATGTTCTTATGTTGAAGGTTAAAATTTTAACCTAACCTGCAATATCGGTCTCATATCAGAAGTAAAAAAGTTGTATCGGGACATCCCTAAACAGTAGATACTTTAAATAAGAGTGTATTTACGCTGCATTGTCACCCTCAAACACCAGTGTGCAGCTATATATCCCCACACATTGTCTACATCACTCCTAATATCCAGATTATTATTTATTATTTATATTATTTATCGCCCAGCCATCGATTTTGAAAGAGTTTCCTAAATCTTCCAGCCCTAGAAGAAGGTGGAGGTCATAACTAAGTCATGCACAGTGGTTGACTACTAAATAAAAAGAAATGGGTGTTGCTGGTGGTGGTGGTGGGAGGGGTTGTGTTAATTGTGTACAAATCAAAAGTGTCCCCACTCCAGCTTCCTGTCTCGCTCTGCTGCCTTCAACAAACTACAATACCTCCCACCTCCACCACCAGCAACAACAACAAAGCCTGGCCAGGGACGTTTTATTTCCACAAGCTGTCGCTGCCATTGTGAGTCCACCGTGTGTGTGTGTGTGTGTGCGCGTGTGTGTGTGTGTGATCCATGTATAAAGTTGATTAGTTCCTCAGCAGCAGCATGGCTAATTAAAAGTGTCTCCTGCTTGTTAACTCAGAGCACACTCCCCCCTCACAGCCTCCCCACAGAGCTCCATAAATCCTTCCACAGCACAGAGTCTTCACTGACTCACGCTTCATTCATGCATTCATCCTGGCGAACACACACACACTGTATATAAATGGCCACATTTCTAAACGATTGACATTAAATTAATATTTAATATCAGAATTTCCTTTTTTTCCCATTCATCTCCCTTTTATATTTACTCAAGAGAAAAACATTTATTTTGTGCATAAGAAAACACAAAATACCTTTACTTCACACAGCCTGTGGCACTTCTAGGCTGGATGTGTTTCATAATTGAATGGATTAGAATCTGAAACTAAATGAATCGCCAACTATTTGAATAATCGGTTTGAGAACATGTTTACATTCGGGCTGAACAATTTTGAATCAATGTCTAATTGAGATTATTTTGACGGGAATTGCGATTGCTGTGTGATTGGGGCTGAAACAATTGCTCAAATATGATTATTATTATTACTAAATGAATCGTCAACTATTTTGATAGTGGATTTATCCGTTTTTCATTATTAAAACAAGATTTCTGATCGTTTTAGCTTCTTAAATGTGAATATTTTCCAGCTGGACATTTTGGGTTCTCCCTTGCCAAGTACCAGCTAACGTGACATACAGTAGTGTCTTTGCGCCACATAAAAGAGAAATCATTAAAACTGAATAAACTGGGTTTGTGGACAAAATAAAACATTTTGTGAACATCTGTCATTTTGTGTTTTGGGCAACACTGATCGTACATTTTCTGACATTTCTTGGTCCAAACAATGAATGATTCATTGGGGAAAATCATGTGCAGATTAATTAATTCATGATGAAAACAGTCATTAGTTGCAGTCCTAACAATAATAATACCATACCAACCGCGTAGCCATCAGGCGCAACCATTAAAATTGTCATTGTATTCAAACATATTTCTTCAGCCTTGGAGGTTTTAAAAACTAAAACAGAGGGGGCAACTTTTCGATTTTATCTGTTTCAAAACTCTGGGATAGTGTGGCAAAAACAAAATATGTGTGTCTGAGTATTTAACTCATTAAATTAACAATCAAATGCTTGAGAACAAGAAAATAATCAACAGATTCAAGGATGAAGACTACAGTGAGCTTTTTGCATGGTTTGCATACAGAGAAAGAGAAGTTAGAAGTAGCTGAGGTCACATCCATCCCCCGCCCCAACCCCTACCCCCCACTGAACTAATCAATATCCATTCACTGACAACATGAGTCCCCTGTGGTGTTAAAAAAAAAAAAAAAAAACAGCAGTGAGCCCAATCAATGCATCATTTCTGCCTCTAATACCTCTGGACAGAGGGCATCAGCCCATGTGCTACCGCCTAACACGTCTGTATATCAGTATTTTACCCCAAATTCACAAAATAAACAACACACACAGCAGCCAGTGCAGTGTGCGCTGTTATGTAACCTACAGCTGTTTCCACAGTGTGGCTGTTTCAGCTACATGAGCCAACGCTTGTCTATCAGCTTTCAGACATCGTTTACAAAACTGTCCGGAGAAACGTTACCGAGAAACTCTCAGCTGTCAGCTCCCGACTCCAGTCACCAAATAATGTCCAAGTAAGCTAATGTGAAAGTGAACCGGCAAAGCTACGGATACTCCACACTCGGTGTCCTCCAGCCAGGCTCCAGGGATTCTCTGGATTCAGGTGTTTCAATCAGGCTTTGGTTTTCTAGGCCTCGTATCTCCAGTGAAGGACAATCTTCAACAAGGACAATGCTGTTCTTCCAACAGTTTGAAGAAGAGCCTTTTCTATTCCAACATGACTATAAAGACCTGGTTTGACTCTGTAGTTTAGTGTGGAAGAACTTGACGGATCCGCACAAACCACAACCTCGTCCTGCAGCTTTGTTATGAACTGGAACAGAGATTGTGAGCCAGAACCTTTTCGTCATAAATGCTCTACATAGAAACACTTCAAAACCTTGAGGAAAGTCTTCTAAGAAGCTAAGTTATAGCTGTAAAAGAGGGTCCAACTATTCCTGATTCCTCATACATGTGGTCACAGGACGGACAGAGACAGACAGGACATGTGTCTCTGTCCTCAGGACGAGTCAAAAACTATCTTCAACTGTGTTCATTACATTACATGTCATTTAGCAGATGCTTTTATCCAAAGCGACTTACAAGGGAATTGAGTACAATCAGCCAGGGGCGGAGTTGAACTTGCGACCATGATGTCTTTTGCACACAGTGGTCTTAACCACTGAGCCATTCCACCCCCCAACATAGATCAGCTGTTCCCTGGGCATCCTCGTCCCTACCACACCTCCCTCTCTCCTCTGGGGGCCCCCCACAGTCGGCCCTTCAGACATACACATTTTACACAGTAATCCTATTAGAGGGGGAAGAGTGCTCTCGCTCTCCCTCGCTCTCTATCTCAATCTCTTCATCTGTCAATCCCTCTCTCCCCCTCTCTCTCTCCCCCCACCCACTGTCAAAGTCAGTCAATATGCTGCTATCTCCGCTCTCATTCTCACATTGAAATTCAAACAGGCTTCACTGCAGCCACAAGCAAAACTGTGTCCACAGACGTCAGCAGCAGCAGCAGTCATGTGCGTGCGTGTGTGTGTGTGTGTGTGTGTGTGTGTGCGTGATGGACGCCACATGCTGTTCTTACTGTTCTGCTGTTCTCCTTGTCTACAAAGTGCTGTTCTTCTCACATTCTTTTCCCCCTCTTCTCTCTCTCTCTCTCTGTCAGTTTTCAGAGGAGATTTAAAAGACGCTCACATCTTAGTGTGCCTCTGTCCTATGGGTAAAGACTTTCATTGTGAGGAGGCTCCAACAACAAAAGCATTCTCACCCATTGTCACAAACACTGACCTGGGAGTGACCAGCGGGTCTCAGTCCACACAAACCAGGTCAGTAAATCAGAGAGGTATTTGAGAGCAAGGCTGTTCAAGCCCTGTGGAGTGAGTGATAACATTTGAAAATCAATATGGAATCTTCAGGGGAGTCAGAGTCAGGATGTGATTACACCTCTTTGTCCCGGCACTGACGGAGCCAAGTACCAGCATTTAGTATCAGCAGAAGAAGAAGAAGAAGAAGAAGAAGAAGAAAATCATGATCGCACACTTTTTACCCGCAGAATTCTCACATTTCTGTGTCGCTTTGACACTTTGACAGTGGGCGTGACTGATGTTAGGCTCTGACATCCTGACTGACAGCAGGGACCGACTCACAATTAGTCAAGCTGCTGTGTCCAGGTATTACTAATGTTGTGGGGACCTAAACCTGTTTACACAGTCACATTATGGGCACTTGACAAGTCCGCATAACGCAAATTACTACATTTTAAGGTGAAGATATGTTAGGTTAGGTTGAGGTTAGGGTTAGGGTAAGGATTAGGCCAGTAGTAATTGTGGTTAAGGTTGTAGTAAGTCTCCAGGCAATGAATGTAAGTCAATGCAATGTCCCCTCAAGTCATGAATGTCAAACGTGTGTGTGTGTGTGTGTGTGTGTGTGTGTGTGTGTGTGTGTGTGTGTGTGTCAGATGTGCAGCTGTGTGCTGTCGTAAAGATGCACGATGAGGAAGCTGCTTGCGTTGGCATTCAGAGATTAGAAAATGTTCGCATGCCAAATTAGAAAATGATCGCATTCTGAGATTAGAAAACGTTCACATTCAGAGATTAGAAAATGTTCACATTCCGAGATTAATGTTCTCAAAAGTCTTTTCAGTTTTAATAAAAAAAAAAAAAAATGTCAAATGGAGGAAAAAGAAATCAGAAAATATTCACATTTAAGAAGCTGGAAAATCAGAAAGTTTGGATTAATTGTAAAAAAAAAAAAGAAAAAACGCTAAAACAAAATAGTTGACGATTAATTTAGTCATCGATTAATCGAATAATCGTTGCAGCGCTACACTTCTGTAACATCCTATGGTCTTATGAAACCTGTCCTGCCGACACAGGAGGGGGAACTGACTCACACTGACGTCCACACTGTGCTGCATCTGTGACAGAGAAAAGTCAACATGTACAGTGCATTAGTGAGCAGACTCTGTAAAGTGCTGCAGGTGCTTTTATTATCGTTCTTTCTCAATCCACAGAGACTGACTGGGCTGTTTTTCTTTCCCTGAGCCAACAGGTAAAAAAAACTCAAGTGTGTTTTTCCTCTCTTTTTCACAAACATCTTGACAAGCCGCTCTGATGATTAATTAGGAACACATCGCGTGATAAATGGCCTGCATTTACAGCCAAAGCGCTTTTCGGACTGCCTCTTAATAACCCAGTCACACTGATGATCGACGGCTACCACACTCGACACTGCTCAGACCATCAGGAACAGTTTAGCCGCGTGTTCTGCTCAAGTACACTTGTACGTGTACGAGTGGACGTGAGCTCGGGATCCTGGCTCAAGCTTTTTGCCCTACACTTACCATAATGCAGCGTCTTCAGCTCAGGAAGGTTCTTAACAGACTGAAATATGGCATGGAAGTGACAGCCGTGATAAAAGGTAGAATTCTCTCGATACTGTGGGGGAAAATTAGCTTCAATTCCTCCTTTAACAGGGGGTCAGACTGGCAACCCACACTCTCAAATAATTATCTGTCCACGCAAAAGTCCTTTTAAGAACAAGCATATTCAATTTATAGTCCACAATGGATGTAGACCGATCTAATCTGGCCAATATTATTTTAATAAGCAGCATTCAATTTCAGATGGAGCAAAAAAAAGAAAATTGGCTAAATATATGGGCCGTCGGCTAACCCTGATTCCTAAAAATCGGCATCAGCAAAAATTCATATCGTACGACCACTAGTAAATATCAAGATGTCCAGCAGAGGGCGCTGTGAGCACAACTTGGTCAGCATCAATCCATGCCATCTTTGCTATATCAGAAAAAGACAAGTGTGATGTTTTGATCGCACTCCATTTGAGAGTTCAGGGAAAAACCCATGGACGCGCGCAGACATATCCAGAGCTAGCAATGATCGCAATCCTACTGAAAGAACAGCCCCTAACTTTGGAAATTCCAAGTTCTGACTACAAATTGATACGTACCGTACGTTTCGTTGTAAACAATCGTGACACCAAAGCGTTTGACAAAGCAGCGTGCGGAAATATTTCTGGTCCTACACCAAATAATCAGCTGTCAGCGTTGGACACTCTCTCCAAAAATCAAGTTTAAACGCATATATTATGGAAATGCTATGTCTATTACAATAATCCAATCTCAGTGTATTCAAAATGGAGCCTTTATGGAGGAACTTTAATTACCAGGAAGGTACAGTATTTACCCGGGGGAAAGAATTCCTGGTAATCTGAGTGGTTTGCGTTTCCACTGCTCCTCAAAATCCCAGATGTCTTCAAATCTTCTTATAGTCCTGTTTCAGTTTCTTTAGTTTTTCCTGGACTTGTTGCGGCGTGTGCCCCACACATTTAGCCCTGCCAGCTTGTCCACTATTCAGGTATAAACTTGGTCCGTTTGGCTTTGCTGACTCTTTGGCACAAAGCCCTGCCCCATCCCAGGTTCCTGGTCATCTGGAGAGTCCCACGGTACTTCCTTTACACGAGTAAATGAAGTCAAACTAGGTTTGGTCTGTGTCCAAGTCCGATTTTTAGAAATCAGGGCAGATGATAATTGATGTCATCTTTTTAAGCCCATATATTTCAGTGATTTTCTTCTTTCCTCTATCTGATAAAAATATAAATGCTTAATGCTCAAAAAAATAAGACATGAATACATAATACATGAACGAGGTCATCAAAAATCTAATGAACAAAAGCAGCTTTTGGATAGAAAAAAATTGAGTTTTCGTGACTTTAAACTCAAATAGTGGCTCCATTAATCGGCCCAACTGATTATTAACGGGGCTACAGTCTAGTGTTGGTCGTCCATATCATGTGAAGTCTCCAGACAGACGTGCAGCGAGGTAAATAATTCAGTGCTGTTCTGTTTATCATAATTCAGTCTATCAAACTCCAGGTCTGAGAGGAGAACAAGCCTCCACCTTCATCACAAGCTCACCAAGAACACCTGACCTCCTTATGTCCTCCAGCACAGCAGAACATGCTGGAGACAACGTCAGTGTATGTGGCAGCAGCTTTAATGGCTCCGGCACGATGATATGAATATTTCAACCATGTGCTACTGGCACAACACGCAGCCTCGGAGCCCCACCCAACAGCTGGGATCAAATGTCAAGCTGGCTGCCAGACATGGAGACGTGTGCAGTGTGTGTGTGTGTGTGTGTGTGTGTGTGTGTGCGGCCGTCATGTTTGAGTTGACGGTGACGGATTTGAGTTTGACACTGATCTGCTCATTCCCTTTATTCTGGTGAAAGAGAACTCTTTTACTTGTGGCCTGGTTCTTCCCAATTACATGTGAGAAAAGTGGTGAGACACTTTAACGTCTTTAACGCTGCTAAAGTGCACAGAGACGTTATTTAACAAAGGAAATGACCTGTTTCAGGGATTTAATATTTAGTTTATACTTTTAAACAATAGTTTGAAATAGGGTTCAATTGTCTTCTGTGTCTCCATCAGGCAAAACCTGATTTTCTTTTCTTTCTCGAAATCAAAACGACCAAATCCTACACAACTGCCGTGACGTTACGCGACACCATCACAAACAAACTAGTGACTTGTAAAGCAGTTCACTGAAAACAAATGGTTCACAAGTCACGAATCACTCGTTTGAAAACGAAGTCACAGCAGTTTCATGCATCCGTGCGGTGATGACTCCGCCCATATTGAGTAGGTACTATTTTTTTAGTGGAAAAGCCACCTAAGCCGTGCCGTGGCGAGGCAAAGCAAGCTGGGACCATAGTGGAAAAGGGCCGTGAGTCGTTTTTATTATTATTTGTTATCATTACACAGTTATATTTTATCAGATGGAGGGGAAAAAAAGAAAATTGGCATCAATAATCGGCCATTGGCTGCCCTGATTTCTTAAAATCTCTTAAATTTACACGAGTTAATTTCTTTTTAATAAAAAAAGCACAACATTTGTGTAAAGACACAGTTATTATTCTGTATGGACGCCATCGTCAACTGTCTCATCACTTATCAATTATGACTGTGAAGACGGCGCTTTTTCACCAAACCAGTGGGAATACAGGGAAATAAGCCTGTTGCAAACACACCGGTGTGTGTGTGTGTGTGTGTGTGTGTGTTTAAAGCTCCAGAGGCCACAGGGCAAACCTTGCGCTACGGTGATTTACATGAGGCAACAACAAGACCTGCAACACACATTTAACAGCCATCAATTATTAAAGGCCCAGTCTTCAGAGCAGGTTTTTGCTGAAGGGGGAGAAACTGCCATTGTCTGTACAGTGTGTTCCTTAAAGGGAGGAGACGTCACTTTAAAATCTCATTATTCTCATCTACCGCGACCACAGAGCTTAAATAAGAGGAGGGGAACGCCTGTTGTCTACAGCCTGCAGGTCCATGTGGGTCCCATAAGAGTTGATATTAAGGCTGACAATCAGGGTCCCAAGCGGGTTTGTCCGTGGTTTCCACCCGTGTTTGTCTACATGGGCTTCACATGTAATTTGCCAAATCTGAAAAAGTCAAATCTGATACCGTTCAGAAAGCCTAAATGAGAGGAAATGTCTGGTTACAGCACGGTAATAACACCAGCTAAGTTGACTTGAGTCTTGAACGGATATCTGTATCGGTGCATACTCAAGGTTATGGTGATCGGTATCGTATCGGACCCAAGTCACAATCGCAACTGGCGCAAGTGGCAGCCTTCTTGGAATCCGATCTCGAGGTTGCTCTGACTTTCCAAGTTAGATAATCCAACTTGAGGAGGCTTCCCAGTTGAGGGAATGCCCCCCTTTACTCAGAAAATTCTAATTTCCAACTACAGCAATCCATGCAATCCCTTCAACAACATTCCAACATCCATCTAGTCTGGATATTTCCAACTTTCCACAATGCAACAAAAACATAAAAAATATGTTAATTTCACTACTGGAGATAACAGGAACAGCCAAACGCCCGATCCATCAGCAGAAATCATCAAAAAGCCCTATATTATGCAACCGTTAACTTTAAGACTCAATTTTGAGCTTCTGCCTCGAGATTCACTTTAGGTCGATATAGTTTCGGATTCAGACTTCTTTCTTTTTCTTCATTTTTATTAGTGGTTAACTTGACTCTTGAGTGCGTTCTCAAGTTGTTTCCTTGGTTAAGCTGCACGTTTACAGCTCTTTGTCCTGCAGTATTAAAAATGTAGAACCACGAGAAACTCTCAGTTCAACACAAGTTGCACTTCTCAAGTGTTTGAACCTGCACCTGCACCACAATCAGTGTGTGTGTGTGTGTGTGTGTGTGTGTGAAGCTCTTAAAAATGAATATTTTTGTGGTCACTGTGTTCATAGGAGGATGATATTAGAGCCGAACTTTACACGGAGGATTACTGATTCAAAAATGGCTGTCAGGTTATGAGATGTCAAGAACGCGGACTCTCCGGGAAGCACTTTTAGCGTAAACGTGAGGGATTTGTAAGGGAATTTGGTTTCACGGACGGCTGAAGAGCTTTTGAGGCGATGCCGTGCGTTCACACGGAGATGGTAGAGGAGGAGGAGGAGGAGGAGGTGGACCCGGGATGATGGTTCCACACTTCTCCATTTCGAGTGTCTCCTCTCATGGGAGGCGCCTCCATCCATCACGAGATGCTGCGAGGCGAGGATGCGTGAGGATAACCGGCCGCGCCGCGCCGAGCGTCCGCCGATGAAAGGCTTATCTGAGGCGGCGCTGTTAGCATCGCCGTCCCGCTACACGAGCAGGTTATAGCTGCATTCCAGCAAAGAGACTGAGATTCAGACCGACAGGTGCAACAGCATCCTCCTCCTCCTCCTCCTCCTCCTCCAGCCTCCTTCTACCGCTGCTGCCACCTTCACCAACGTCCGGGGGAGAAAAAACGCCCAAACCAACAACCACAAACACACACACTTACACATTTTCTGCTCATTTTATAAACGTTATTCAAGCGCGTGAGCGAGTACACAGAGCACAGCAGCTAGCTTCAAAAATCATTTAAAAAAAATAAAATAAAAGCTTCTCCGGCACAGCGAGCAGCAGAAGCGCGGTTAGCCTCGCTGCTGAGCCGGCGCTGCCTCTGCCTCTGCCTGCTCTGCTCCCGCGGTGACACCGGAGAGGCAGCAGCGGGCAGGAGAAGCAGCCTCAGCGGCTGGAGTCGCACTCACCTCTCGGCCATGTTCCCGTCGCTGCTGACAATCCGCTCACGGTAAATCCCACTGCGTGTCTCCCATGATTGCCCAAATTGCGGTCGCCGCAGTCAACGAGTCACCCGCTGCCAGACCAGCGTGAAGCTACCGGTGATGGCGAACGCCACTTCCGGTCATTGCCTTCACAATAAAAGACCCTCACTTTTTTGACTGAGCGGGGTCCACGTTAACTTTAATTTACTTATAAAATCTTAACACATATGTATGAGATACAATACTTACACGCTAATGAAACATGAAATTGGTGGCTTGAAAACTCCATATTTGCAAATATAAATTGTATTTATCTAATAAAATCTACATGTCATCTACAAATATTTATTATTCCATAATATATGATAATATCAAACATAAAATCTTAACAAATATTTACGTGATACAATACTTACACTCTAATAAAACATGAAAATGTGTTTGAAAATAAATTAGTAGCTTAATTACTAGACGATATGGGCAGCCCGTGGCCAAGTGGAAAGGGAACTTGACATGTAACCGGAGTCGCCAGTTGAAATCCCCACCTGGCCAAAAAGGGCTGCGGTACCCCTGAGCAAGATACCCAACCCCCAATGCTCCCCGGGCGCTACTCAGTGTGGCAGCCCACTGCTCCTAATTCTAGGATGGGTCAAATGCAGAGGAATATTTTCCCTAAGGGGTTTAATAAAATAAAATTCTTCTTTATATAAATATGCAGATCTTATATTTACTTTCATCATATTAGGCAATTTCTTGACCGTTTTTGAAGCATGGCTTTCTGCATGGGTTTAATATGGTCTTGTATCTGAATAATCAATGAAAAATTATATTTTATTCTTTATGGTAACAGTTACGTCAGAAAATAGAGGGTCAGTCAGCAGAGGTGACAACAGGGTCACCTTTTTACTTTATTTTGAAATTTAAATGTTGTAGCTTCCGGTTTTGGTGTTGCAGATTGTTGCTGACTTGATAAATGAGGGAGAGGAGTTGTCTGCTGCTGTTGAATGAGAAGAAGAACAATATTCTGTTGTTTTAAGAAGGACACGTTTTTTTTTATTTATTTGTTTGTTTATTTGTTTATGGAGTGGGTCATCCAGACTCCCTGATGATTGACGTGAAATGTGAAGCACCTGAGAACCAGAGACTCGTGACGTCAAACACAGTAAAAACAGTTTATTGTGACTTTACTGTTTCTTTTGTCTTTAATCTCATTGTGTCTTTAAAGTGTACATATACTACATATAAATATAGCTGAATTCACAAAGTGCGCCCCCTCGTGTTGAAACCGACTTTAGCTCACAGAGACACAGGAGCTGCTTCTGGCATTTGTCTCCATCATTTGTTCTGTTTGTGTCACTAAAGTCAATTCAACAAAGCATTTATAATTATTTATAATTACAATATGAATTAATAGTGTTTTTAACATTTTTTTCATCACCATTATTATTATTATTTTACTTTTGTACCTTGATGTTGTACTTTTTACTTTTCACTATGTTATTATCTTTCCATCCATTATTTTATAGGGCTGCAACCATTATCCGATTGTTAATCGATGACAAAATTAATCGTCAACTATTTTGATAATCAGCTTCTTAAATGTAGTTTCGTTGCTTTGACAAAAAAAATCTTGGAATGTGAACATTTTCTAATCTTGGAATATAAATATTTTTTAATCTCAGAATGTGAACATTTTCTAATCTCTGAATGTGAATGTGAACATTTTCTAATCTGATATGTGAATGTGAACATTTTCTAATCTCGTAATATGATTTACAGGTTTGGTAAACACTGGTTGGCATTTTATCAACATGTTATGGACAAAAGAAAACTCGATTGATCGAGAAAATAATCGACAGATTACACGAATCTAAAAATAATCGTTAGTCGCAGCCCTAATTTTATCACTTGTGTCTCACATTCACACAAACACATCTGCCCATGATACAAGACGACTTCAGTAAATAAACTAATAATAATAATAATAATAATAATGATAATAATGAGTAAAATGATAAGAAAATCTTTAACAGCAAAGTGGTCATAAATAATACATAAAAGGTAATAAATATTTACTTTATTTACTTTAATAACAACATGCATATATGTATAAAAAATATATGACGAGGATTACACATAAAATATGTTATTGCATATGAAATAAAAATATATATGAATATATATTTAATAAAATATATATAAATATATATTTTTAGCAATGAAGGTTAAATAATTCATTAAATAGATGTGAAAATTAACTACTAAAGATTCAGTCAAATGCTGATTTCCAGAATGAAGACACTCTGAGCTGTTAAAGCAGACTGTGGGGACATCTTGTGGCCACTGGCAGTAACTACAGCTGCAGAATTTCTCACATTCATTAACTTTTGACACTTTTTTGACACCTTATTTTTGAGGAATTTTAATTTTAATTTGACATTTCTAAAAAATTCTTCAGTAAAAATTAATAATTTGCAATATGAGAGTAGACAAAGATGTTCTGAACACAACTGAACAATTTGGGGGTTTAATTTATTTTATTTTTTTTTAATTCACAAACTTTCAAGGATTTCAATGACCCATGTCTATTTAGGGTGGTTTTCAAAAACTTTCAAGGGCCTTGATATTTAATTTTTCAAATTCACAAACTTTCAAGGATTTCAATGACCCATGTCTATTTCAAGTGATTTTTAAAAACTTTCAAGGGCCTAGATTTTTTTTTTTAATTCACAAACTTTTAACTCTGATTTTAATCTGCAAGTTCTGCCAAATGAAAATAATTTCACCCAAATTGTTTAGGACTTTTTAAAGCCATGTGAGTGATCTTGTCTCTAATCCCCTGGGATTAACTCATATCACCGTCTCTTATCTGCTGTTGTCTGGTTTCTCTGATGCAATCGTCACAAACCTCTGTGTGACATCTGAAACACTCTTAAATCACATGACACCATGTGATTCACTTTGTGACATAGAGCTGAACTACTACTGTGTGTATGTATTATAAGTCAGTATCAATGAATAATCACACATACAGTAACAAATGTTCTACTTTTTCATGTTCTATGGGGGAACTATCCAAATACAACTCAGCAGATCAGGAATAATGGTTTGCAGGATCACCTATTTGATGAAGGATGAAGGATGAGGCGGAGAATCGTTTTTCTCCTTAGTTAAGTTTATTTTGTGCCCAGAGACACAGGACGTCCTTTAACAAACACCAGAACAGTAACCACTGAATAAACACGTAAACAAGAATGAGATAAAAGCGGTTAGGGTTACGCAAACACTGAATTAACCACGAGAATACATAAGAGATAATAACTTATTTTTTTATTATTTTTTTTACAATAAATTTCATTTGCTTTGTTCTGTTTTTTTTAAACTTATTTAATAAAAGTGAGATAATATAGAATATATCAGATTAACGTGGTTTTTCATTAACATGGAAACACAACTGTCTTCCTAAAGGTGCAGTCTGTAACTTTTATTGACAGACACCAATGTATATTGCCACACAAATATATTTGTATACGATAGATTAGATTAGGTAGATGGATGGATAGAAATCATTATTCTTTCCTGTAGCTAACTTTAGGCTATCTGTTTGCTGTGTGATAGCAAAGATGGATGGAAGGATAGATAGATAGATAGATAGATAGATAGATAGATAGATATCGATCAGTCGGTCGGTCGGTCGGCGGCTGCGAGGGCCGATGTCGTTGTTGTTTTTACGCCTGTGTGAATTTCCGCTGTTTCACACGGTTCCCTGAATGCTACACGAGCCCCACGTTCGCCTCCGCCCAATTTTCTACACTCCGATCGCCACACGATTCCACCCGAGCCGTTTCCGAAAAGTAACTCGTGGTCTAATTTCATTGGCGGCGCCGTCGGCCAATCAGGAGCGGCCATCTGTGCAGGGCTAGGTCGCAGTAGTGGAAGTTCTCTGGTTACGTGCGTCTCCCTCCGGTCTTTATTAGCTGCCAGCTCCACGGCTCTGTTCTCTCTTCTCCACGCCGGTACCGGGACAGGAGCCTGCCGTCGCCGCCATGAAGCTTCCAGTGGCCGTACTTGCCGTTTTCGCCTCCGTGGCTGTCATCATTGATGCCACCGTGCACTTCAGGGAGCAGTTTGACGACGGAGGTGCGTTTCAGAAAGTAGTCCCCCCTCCCGTTTCATTGACCTATGCTGTGTTTCTGTTTCTGTTGTGACAGCGGCGATTTTCTCGTCATTCAACTGTAAAATTGTGTTCGTTTTTCCGTTTAAAATCTGATTTTATCGCTAAATGTATATATTTTTTTACTGTATTGCCAACAGGCCGTGTCACGTCTATTAAGTCACACGAGGAGCAACGTTAGCTTAAATAAAATGATCGTGATACTGTAGTCAGGAAAATGTGTAAAATACGGTGTTTGAAATGGGTAAAAGCCGTTGAAATATTTCAAACATTTCCTCGTATGTTCGTCCAGACTTGCTTTCACTTTTCTTTATTGCCCTGCCCCGCATAGAAAAGCCTCCATGTTAGCAGACTTGTGATCTGTTCTCAGTGTTTCACTGAAGGAGTAAAAGTTCATCATAAACTGGAGAAAAATGCATAGGAAAGTGAGATAAGATGAGATGACTGTGCAGATATGAGCCGTGACAAACCAGGTGAAGGCGAGTTGTGTAAATAGTGCAACATTTTATTCACTTCCTGTTGATTGAAGAGTTTTGGGGCTAAAATATTAAACAAATATAGATTAACTCAGCTCTTTTGTTGGACTGTTGGCTTGTAAATAGTCAAAGTGAGAAAGGAAGAATTAAAGGAGTAATTGAATATTAATCAACAACTAAGTCTGAAACCATTTCAATAATCGATTAAGTCGGTCAATCTTTCAACTCCTCAAATTGTGTTTTAATTTAAAGTATTTAATTTGAAAAATATTTGTTTGAGGACAAAATTTAACATTTTAGAACGGTGATTGGTTAGCAACTGGTGGCCTGCACTGGTGGTGCACTGGTCTGCTGGCATTAATGTCTGGTTTATTTAAAAAAAAAAAAAAAAAAAAATAGAAATAAAAATAAAAATAATTTACTTCATAAAAAATGACAAAGTTATGAAGAAAGTAGTTTTAAGACACAAGGAACGATCTGTGTCCCTTTTTTTAAACATACGCATCTCTTAAATTTGCTGTTTTTGTTTAATATTGAAATAGTAACAGTGTATTTATTTTGTAAGAATATCTGCTAAAACAACTACTAATAACATAATATTATATTATTTTATGTAAAATCCCTGAACTCAACCTAAATTATGTGGACCGTGCGTAGTTCTTGCTCTATATTGTGTAATAACGAGTAAATAAAATGTATATATCTTGTTTTCCAGATGCATGGACGAGCCGCTGGACTCCGTCAAAGCACAAGTCGGACTATGGCGAGTGGAAACTGACCGCTGGGAAGTTCTACGGCGACGCTGAGGCTGATAAAGGTACAGAGAGAGTACGATGGCGAGTGTGATGCATGGATTTGTTTCAAATTACCGGGGCTTTGCATACGTTTTTCCAGACGATGTATTATGTAAAAATGTGGGGTGAAGAATAAAGTTTGCATATGGTAATGTTGTAGAACTGGCACTTATAGAATGAACTGTGAGCATTTCCAGGACTGGAATAACCTGCCAGTGGAGCTTTTCCCTACAGTAGCCCCACACTCTTTGTATCAAGTACAGGTTTTTCTGCTGGAGTACTTCCTGCTTTCAGATTAACACTGAGAGTCCAATTCACTGAACTCAAACTAATTTAAGATCTATGTTTAAGGTACATACATACATGTCTAATTTTAGTCAGACTAAGACAATTTGGTTTTCTTATAGTCCGACTGTAATTGAACTAGTCTTAATCGGACAACATACCTGTCCTAGATAATCATGGTCCAGTTACTTCTAACAGCTTTGAGCTCCTGTTCGTAACTTCTCTTTGTTTCCACTCAGGCATTCAGACCAGCCAGGACGCCCGCTTTTACGCCACGTCGGCCCGCTTTGAGCCCTTTAGCAACGAGGGGAAGCCTCTGGTCGTCCAGTTCACCGTCAAGCACGAGCAGAAGATCGACTGTGGAGGTGGCTATGTCAAAATCTTCCCATCTGACCTGGACCAGAGCAACATGCACGGAGACTCGCAGTATCACATCATGTTCGGTGAGTTTTTCCGTTTACGTTTAGTCGACGAGTTGCTCCAACTTCCTGAGTTGGAAGTCTGACCATAGGTTGCCTTCCAGTTAGAATTCCGACTAGGAACTCAAAAAACTATACATTTTGACGAGGGATGAGTGGATACGATTCTCAGTATTGATACAGAAACATCAATATGAATATTGCGATATTTTGCTTGGCGATATTATATTGTTTTTGAGACATTAAGTATCGATTTATTTTAGCATGTTTTTTTTGTTTTATTTAATCATGTTACAAATAAACAAACATTTTGGACTAGCATTTTCAGTCCACTAGATGGTGCCAAGTGCTCACTCTCGTTAGAGCTGTTGTTTGAGTATTTCGCAATATGACTGTATATTTGACTTCTATATTTGTTTGAGGACAAAATTAGATTAAAAAATAACATTTAAAATGTTTTCAACCCTGTGATATCGTACCGTGACTCAAATACCACAATAATATCATGTTGTGATTGTGATTTAAATATTGTGATAATGTTGTATCGTGATGTAAATATTGCAATAGTATTGTGACTTGAATATCCTGATAATATAGTTCGGTGATTTAAATATCATGATAATATCGTGTTATGATTGTGATTTAAATTTTGCAATAATATCATATCGTGACGTATATATCGCAATAGTATCGTGACTTAAATATTGCGATAATATCATCTCAAGACTTGAATATTGTGATAATATTGTATTGTTACTTAAATATTGCAATAATAACGTATCTTGACGTATATATCGCAATAGTATTGTGACTTAAATATCGCGGTAATATATCAAGACTTGAATATCGTGATAATCTTGTATCATGCCTTAAATATCGTATTGTTACTTAAATATTGCAATAATATTGTATTGTGACGTCTATATCGCAATAGCATTGTGACTTAAATATCGCGATAATATCATATCAAGACATTAATATGGTGATAACATTGTATCGTGACCTAAATGTGAATAAAAATCAGCAACAGCATTTTTGCTGAGTTATGTTTTGGGCTGTTTATTTCTTCTTCACGTGAGAAAGAAGAATATTTGTTACATAACCTTTGAAATAACTTGAACTGGCGAGCACAATGTGTCGTTCACCACTTCATAGTTTAAAAATTCTAAAAGCATAATATCGGACTGTCGGTATCAGCAGATCCTTGTGTTAGAGATATTTTACTTACAACTACCATTTGGTATTTTTGCGTCTTCTTTCATTTAAAATGAAATGTGAAAATGACCTCTGTCTCCAGGGCCTGACATCTGTGGCTACAGCACAAAGAAGGTTCACGTCATCTTTAACTACAAGGGCCAGAATCACCTCATCAAGAAGGACATCAAATGCAAGGTAGCTTCAGCAACACGGCTCCGTTTTTGTCTTTTTTGTTAATATGAACTCACGTTAACTCCTCCTTTTCTCCTCTCTCTCAAGGACGACGAGCTGACCCACTTGTACACCCTGATCCTGAACCCGGACCAGACTTACGAGGTGAGGATCGACAACGAGAAGGTGGAGTCCGGCTCCCTGGAGGAGGACTGGGACATGCTGCCCGCCAAGAAGATCAAGGACCCCGAGGCCAAGAAACCCAGCGACTGGGACGACAGAGCCAAGATCGACGACCCCGCTGACACCAAACCTGAGGTAAACGCCAGGATTAGGCTTTTGACTGCGCTTTATTTATAGTACAGATTAATTCTCTACAAAATATTCTATAGGTGTTTTGGCTTCTTAAATGTGAATATTTTCTAGTTTCTGTCATTTTTCAGCTTCTTAAATGGGAATATTTTCTAGTTTCTGTCATTTTTCAGCTTATAAAATTGTGAATATTTCGTGGTTTCTTTGCTCCGTGTAACAATGAACAGAATTTTTCAACATTTTTGGACCCAAATGATTAATTGAGGATGAAAATAATCATTAATTGCCAGTTATTTAAAGGCATGTAAATATTTGGAACCCTCTTCCTGGAATAAAATGGTCTGAAACTGAAATATTTTATTCTTTTTAAGTATTTTTGTAAATGACTTTGAAGTGGAAACATCTACGTAGATGTTTTACTTTCATGCACTTTTATTATTTTTATTTAAAAAATTTTTTTTAAAAAAAATTGCTGATTATGTTATTTTTATACTGGATTTTGTAGATTTGTATTATTTTTTACATTTTGCACCAGTACCTATGTTGGATTTTCCTTCTATTGCACTAGTTTGTCAGAAGATCCGCTGATAATTCTGTTTTACTGTGACAATAACAGCTGTTCTGTTCTGTTCCTCCAGGACTGGGACAAACCCGAGACCATCCCCGACCCTGATGCCAAGAAGCCTGACGACTGGGATGAAGACATGGACGGAGAGTGGGAGCCTCCCTCCATCACCAACCCCGACTATCAGGTACAGCTCATGTAGCTGAAGATGGAGACGTGGAGCACAGCTGGTTTGCTTGGATTGCTTGTGTGTAGAAATTATAATCTGTGGTTGTGACTGTGCAGGGAGAGTGGAAACCAAAGCAGATCGACAACCCGGACTACAAAGGAGCCTGGGTGCACCCCGAGATCGACAACCCAGAGTACAGTCAAGACGCCACCATGTACAAGTTTGACAACATCGCAGTCCTGGGTCTGGATCTGTGGCAGGTAAACAGGATTAGAATAGCATGGATTGATTCCCCTATTAATCTGGGGTTCCTCGATTTTAAAGGGCGTGGTCTTCTGTTTTCAGGTAAAATCCGGCACCATCTTTGACAACTTCATCATCACGGACGACGTCAAAGAAGCCGAGGATTTCGGGAAGGAGACCTGGGGAGTCACAAAGGTAAGGACTCACGACGTCATGTGTTTGTGATGAATGTCACTTTATTGCAGTTGTCGTTTGAGGTGGAAACAACATCATTTACAGCAGTGCAGACAAGCATGGAGCGATAAATATGATAAAACGCTGTCCTGCACAACAAAAGCTCGTGGGAACATTGTCAGCCTTAGTGTTAATGACAGTCAATCCACATTAGGGCTGAAACTATTACTCGATATATTAATCGTTAACTATTGATCATGACAATTGATTCATCGGTTTGAGTGTTTTTAAGGAAGTTTTCTGATTTTTCAGCTCCTTAGATGTGAATATTTTCTGGTTGCTTTGCTCCATGTAACAAAGAAATCATTAAAACAGAATCGTTTTTGGACAACATTGTCCTTTCCAGGTTTGACAAACACTGATCGTCATTTTCTGACATTTCTGGACCAAACGATGACTCGATTAATCAAGAAAATAATCTGCAGATTAATCTATTATGAAAATGATCGTTAGTTGCAGCTCTAATCCACATGTTCTGATTTTGATATGCTGGTATTTGTTTTGCCAAATTTCTTCCTTTTTAAATAAATATAATAAGAAATTATGACGAAAAAGTCGAAATTACAAGAGAAAAAGGTCATTATTATGAGATAAAAAGTCAAACGTATGAGATCAAATCTCATAATTGATTATGAAAATAATGGTATGAGTTGCAGCCCTGGTGTCCATTCCAAGAGTCTGTATTCAATTAGAAAAGTTTTATTCACTGCTCTGGGGGAAGTTTTTAAGAAGAAATATGTGTAAACTTGTGTAATAAGGTATAAAATGTCAAAAAAGAGGCCTAAATAGTCTACATTTTAGACACTGACTATTTCCCACTAACTGGTGTTTTTGCCTCAAATGCCAGTCCCCATTATTTTCTACATTGTTTTCTATCCATGTTTATAAGCGGCCACTTCGCTGCCACGTTCTCGTCACTCGTTCTTTCTGACTAACGTGCAAAATCATGTTATTTGTTGTATTTAAATGTTTAAATACTTTTTTTGCAACTCACGAGTTCCATTTTCCTTCAGGGACCAGAGAAGAAGATGAAGGAGGAGCAGGACGACGTGGAGAGGAAACTGAGGGAGGAGGAGGAGAAGAGCAAAAAGAAGGACGGTGAAGGCGAGGGCGACGACGAGGAGGAGGACGAAGAGGGCGAGGATGAGGAGGAGGATGAAGAAGAAGGAGAGGGCGAGCAGGACGAGGAGGACGTCGGGTCAGAAGAGGAGGAGGAGGACAAACCGAAGGACGAGTTGTAGAACGGAGGAGCTGATGTTTGGACTGCAGCGTTCTTCTTCTTCTTCTTCTTCTTCTCTGCAGGTGACAGGAAGTTAGTGAACGCCCTGTGGACTCTTTTCATACAGCAGCCTTTTATTCCAGTGTGGGGCGGCGGAGGGGCTGAAAACTGGGTCCCATCAGATTTGTTTTTTATTGATTTTCTCGCGTCTAGAAGGGAGGAGGGTTTATGTCTTTGTTTGTTTTTTTCCCCCTCAGAATTTTTCTAATCGAAGCTGCGATGTAAGGAGCACCGTGTGTGTGTGTGTGTGTGAGTCCTGTGATGTGTGTACTCGTCCCCGCAGTCACTCACAGAGCCATATTCTCATTTTCTTTCCTCCTTTTCTTTGGACGTCCAGTAAATCCAGGATCTGTGACGTTCTGGCTCATGAACTTTTGTTTTCCTCTTCTCTCTCTGTCTCTGTCATTTTCTTCTCTTCATCCATCGCCTTCATATTTTAATTTAATTTAATCATCACATTATTTCCTCCCCTGAAAACACATTACTATGATTTGCTCATAGGTTCCTGTCCTCCAGTGCGTGTGTGTGAGTGAGTGAGTGAGTGAGTGAATGAATGAATGAATGAATGCATAAAACAAACTGTGATTTCTACAATCCTCATTCTCTCATTGTTCTGAATGAGTCGCTGTTGTGTGAGTGCACACACATTTGAGTTTCAGTGAAATAAAATTGAAGCTTCTCTCAACAAAGCTGACGCCTGTTTTCAGTTGTGCGTGTTTTATTCTCAGCGTGGTGAAGAAGAGGAGGAGCTCCAGTTGATCAAATACAGACTTTGAACACCTCATTTGCCTTCATCGCTTTCCACCATAGTGTTCTGGCACGGCTCTGTTTTTCCATTACTATAGTACGTGCTCAACGTAGGCGGAGTGTGTAAAACTGCTATGACGTGGATTGCTAAGATTTGTTCTCAGAATCGTTCAGTCACTGAACAGAAATACCACTGAACGTGATCGTGCTCACGATCGCCGGCTTTCAGCAGTGCTGTCTCTAAATACACCAGACTCCTCTGTTAAATTTTAAACATTTTAAACATTTCCTTTGCTAAATGTTGGAGATTAACGCATGTAGTCAGGGATTTTTTTTGACTTTTTAACTTTAATCTACAGTTTGGCATCATGTTAACGTCACATTTTAGTATCGGCTCAGGTCGTTTGGAACCTCATCAGAGCACATACTGAAAAACACCAGGTACCGGGTTCTATCGCTGATGGGAAAGCAAAAAAAAACAAGTAGAGTTGAGTCGTGCTGGAACTGTGTCGTGGAAAAGTGCCAGAAGCAATTTACCTTCATTTTCTCTCTCATTAAAAACACGTCTGACAGTTCCACTATCGTCGATTTGAACCACAGTTTCTGCCATGTTCCAGAGTCGACTCTTTATCTTCCACTTTAAATATTATGAGGGAGAATTCAAAGAGTCACTGTCACGGTTGGGAAGCCTCGTCAATGATATATATGTGGTATCTCGTCTGGACACTGGAGGCAGGTCTGAACTTTAAAATACAAGATATACTGGCAGTTTCCCCCATTTATGTTTTCAGAGTGTGCCTTTAAAAATAATCACAGTGAAGTTTTGAAGTTGTTTCACATATTTACACTTGTTCAATAGTTGAAGTACAGTACATGAAAAACATTCACACTGAAACTTCTCTCTCTTACTTTACTTAATTACCACATGAACAAATATTCTTTACGGAAATAGTCGGTGAGATTTTACATTATTCTGTCAATTGAAAATGGCGTAACACTCAATCTTCCTGTAAGTGGGGAACATAATTTACATAATCATCATTCTGTTCTATTAAAGAAGCTGAAACTAGAAACTGAGACCATGAACTCCTCGGGGAAAATGTTCACTGATTCAATAAAAGTACATTTTTGCAAACGGCAGAATTGACCCTGTGTTACTTTTCCTCCGATTTCCACGACTTCACTTTGCAAACAATAAGGTGAAGGTATGTTAACTTCTTTTATACAATCTGTGATCTAGAAAGTCTAGAAAGGCTGCTAATACCAGGCTACATTTAGAAAAAAAATTAACCATGCATGTAGTAACAGGTAAAATTCAATGAATAGGTTACTGAATTAATTCAGATTTAAGGTTGTATTTTACTTATTTATTTTGTAAAGTAAAATTGTACACTGGGAAATTACATGTATCATTGCATGGAATGTTGAGGGGAATTTCCTTTAAATTTCTTCAAATTTTTTGCAGCAAAAATTGCTTAAAACTTGATGTGAACAACACAGTAAAAGGCCAGGAATGAAAAAACTGGTATATTATGTAAAGTATATCACTGCAGAAAATGACATTCAAGAAAGTAAAATAAGCCTTTTTTTGGGGGAGAAATAATCAAATTTATCTATTCTACTGCATGTTTTTCTAGTCTCAAATGGCTATGGATTCAAATCAAGTAAAATGTGCTTATCACACTGGCAGATTCCTTTTCTTCAAACAAATCTTAAAAATTTAGGAAGATTTTACAAATTCTGATGTGTAACGCTTTTGTTTTTAAAATGCTTTATAAATAAAGTTGGATTGGATACTTTTTAGACTGGTTATTTTTTGCAGTGTAGCTGTCTTGACCTATGCATGACACTGTATCAACACGGAATCAACACATAAAGTAATTCATCGTCGATTAAATTAAATTAAAATGTGTTAAACATTGACACAGTTCTGTGTCTCTTTTTATCCTTTCCTGTCTGCCACGAGAACCCGTAACGAAACACCAAATAAATTAACACATTTTCTCCAATGCAGGTTAATTTCACCACGTATTTGAATCCAGATCACTACCAGAATCTAAACGATTGGTTCCTTGGGTTATTACTTTCGTAATTCATGAAAAATCTGTGCTTATATTGTTTGTTTTTTGCTCGGTGGAGGAATCGTCAATTATTCCGACAGCACTTGAACGCAGTAAGCGTGTCGTGCCACTCCCACACCGGCAGATGGCGTCCGTGCGCGGCCTGCACTCCCTGCTCACAGCGCGCCGCGGCAGCGAGACAGACAGCTGAGTCACACACGCTCACAGACCCGGAGAAACAGAACCGACAGTGGGGCTGAATAAAGAGCGACAAAACCACAGCCGTGACCGCAGTGAAAGTGTGGCCTCAGCTGCCCCCGTCGACACCATGCTGACCATCACGCTGAAGACGCTGCAGCAGCAGACCTTCAAGATAGAGATAGACCCCGAAGTGACGGTGAGTTGGGAAGAAGTTAACGGAGCTAAAGTAAACAGTGACACGGTCAGGCCGCCGGGCGAGAGAGCGCTGCCTCGCTACCGCTTAGCGTTCACTGGTGTCGGGCTTAGGTCCGTGTGTAGCAGCCGCCGCCGCTGACATTGTTGACGTGTTTTTAACGCGTCACGTTACTCCAACGTTAATAATAACTAAACGTACAATAAACACAAGTTGGTCATTTAGCAGCTTCTGTGACAGTACGTGAGTTCGTGTGGGGCAAATTCGCTGCAGGTAGCTCTGTCAGACCGGAACTGAACAACTGCTCCTTCAGTGTAAAATCTATCCGTTGTAACTAGCACTGCATTTACAATAATGGTAATGTCGCAATTTAATTAGATTTAAATAATAATAATAATAATATAATAAACGTTAAGGTGTCTGTACTCCACTTCATATATTGACTTTATTGGTGCAGTTTACAATGATAGGGTTTACTTTGATAGGAAGCACCGGAAACGATTGTAGCGCCATTTAGCTTGATGCTAAACTTGTTTCAGTCTCACCATGAATGACTGTGCAATATTTGAAACCTCCTGTTATTGTTCATGTAGCGACGAGATAAGGACCGATCAGTAAACTAATGTGAGAGGAAAAAAGAAGCAGTGCACCTGGCATTTGTTTAATACACTGCAAATAACGCAGAAGTATTAATTAGACGTGGTGAATACAGTGAAACTATTACCATTTCCTGTAAAGTGCTGTCACGTGACTCGGGAAGGAGAGTTAATGAAATGTTTGTTCCGTAAAGGTCCAGTGTGTACGACTTAGGGTTATATTACCCATAAATATGTTTGTAAAAGTGTGTTATTGCTTTAAAAATAAAGCTTAAAATGTGTAATTTAGGCAAGGGTCTTGCTGTATGGACGGCGCCATTTTGTGCCATGTTTCTTTAGCAGCCCTCACGATAATTTTAAAGCCTAGCACATAACAAAGAGTAACTGTGGGATTAGGTAAATTGGTCACTCTAAATTGACCATAGGTGTGAATGTGGGAGTGAATGATTGTTTGCCACTATGTGTGGTCCTGTGATGGACTGGCGCTGTCCATGGTGTACCCTGCCTATGTCAGCTGAGATTGGCACAGCAGCCCCTGCGACCCTCCAGTAGAGGATGAAGCGGTAGATGATGGATGGATGGAAGAGTAACTGCGTGACATAAATCCAATGCATGAATCGATAAAGTGTAAGAAGGACGGTGAGTGTTACGAGCCGTCGCTAAATACACCAGACTCTTCTGTTAAATATTGACATTTTAGACATTTCCCTTTTTTTAGTATTTTTAACTCATCTACAGTTTGGCATTGTTTGGTGTTGATTCTCATGTCGGACGTCGCACTCATGGCTCTTCTGGTGACATCACTCTCTGGCCAGTCAGTGGCCGGCAGTCTGTTGACGTCACATTTTAGTATTGGCTCAGCTGAACCTCGCCAGTGCAGGCACTGAAAAACCCACCAGTTACTGTACCAGGTTCTATCACTGAAAAACCAAGTAAATTCGAGCTGAGTCGTGCTAGAAGCACCATTAGAGGTCACTAAGGGCATGTTCACACAGTTAAAGATAATTGTATCGGCTTTTATCCTCATGGAATCGGCATTTATGTATACAACCAGTAATGCAACCTCTCTCTTGCTCTGGCATGTGTTGACGTCTTTTTCGTCACCATCATTATCTGTTTAATAATAGTAATGCTAATAATAGTCATAGGTTTTATTTGTAAGTGCCTTTCAAACACTCAAGGTCACTTTACATCTTAAATAAGAAGATAAATCAAACAGACAAAATGGGCAAATTACAGATAAAGTTAAATGCTAGTTTTTGGTGTATTTCACTCATTTTGGGTTGTTTTTTTGAAACGATGCCGTGTTTACAGAAAACTGTTTAAAAATGGCACAGGAAAACACTGTATATCATCAGCCTCTGAGCAGTAACATGTTCTCATAACATTTATTTACAGTGTCAGACATGAGGCCTTCCACTGACCCCTGTGTAACACGTTTATGTTATTGTGATTTTAGTGATGTGTGTTTTTATATGTTTGACATTTGTCAGGTGAAAACCCTGAAGGAGAAAATAGAGGGCGACAGAGGAAAAGATGCGTTTCCTGCTGCTGGACAGAAACTCATCTACGCAGGTGAGAAACACTCACACAGGACGACGTGGACGCAGGTAAAGAGTCACGGAAAAACCAAACTCTGCTCCAGAGAGGCCGTTATTGTTGGTGCAGTGTACCCACATGTGGGACCTGTGTGCAGAGACGTTGTTGTCGTATAGCAGCCAATAGGAGCGTCTACCTTCTGTAGATGTGTTGTGTTTGTGAGGTTGTGAACAGAGTGCAGAGAACGTGCAGAATGTTGTGTTCTTTATGGAATTATTGAACAGTAATGCAAGAAAAATCTCATCTACTGTGCAATTTAAAGCTGCAAATAACAAATCCATCAGCATCAGTATTTCCTCAAACCTTGAAATAAATATCCTGTGTTTGTCCACAAACCAAAAACAATTAAGTTTTAACGATTATTTTTATTTTGAGCAATGATGACTTTTTAAAACATTCAAATATGGCCCACGGATAATTTAATAATTGATCAATTGTTGCAGCCCTAGTTGTAACCATGGGAACAGACATTATAATCCAAACTGGGTTAAAGTGTTTTGTTTTTTAATACTTAAAACTAGTTTCTCTGATTTTTCAGCTTTTTAATGTGAATATTTTCTAGTTTCTTTGCTCTATATAGCAACATCTCGCCAATCAACATTTTCTGAAATTTTAATCAAGCAAACATGTGACAGATTAGTTAATGATGAATATACTGCTTTAATTCTGAAGTATACTGCATGTAATCTGATTAGGAAGGTGTGTGTGCGTGTATCATAAAAAGTTTATGAAGAAAAGTCCACACAATTCTGAGATTCTGCTGAGGTCAAAATACAAACACTCCATGTTGATCTCAGCTGTGTAATCGGATTATCGTCACACTTAAACACTGTTTATCCTCTGTTTCACAGGTAAAATCTTAAATGATGACACCCCGCTCAAAGAGTACAAAATAGATGAGAAGAACTTCGTGGTTGTCATGGTAACCAAGGTCAGTGCTTAGAAAATGAATATGTTCTCTGCTTTATCTCTGCTGTGTGACAGCATTTTCTGTCTGGAAACTTACAAAAAAAACTTCCTCTCCTGCACCAAAGTCCATAGAGAAAATCGATTTTACATCCCAGCACACAGGGGTCATTCACCCACTGCTGCCTCCATCAGTAAACTCAGACGTGTTATTCTTGTGACTCTGGTGTTTGAAATTCTTTGTTCAGATTGGCTTAAGTGACACAAACTTGCCACACGAGAAAGCAGCGGACCAGCTGTGTCTCTGTAAGCTAAAAATTACGATTTTCTCTATGGGCTTAGGAGCGTAAACACCTTACAAACTTCTGAAAGCTCTGTCTAATGGGGAGATAAAGTGACACACATAAGAGCTTTTTGTTGAATGTGGTTTTCCTCACTTGCATTTTTTTTGCCGTTTTCCTGATGCTGGGGAGTTACTTACTTTTAGCGATCACTTTAGGACTGATATGGAAATTAAACTGAGTATAAAATAAACTGTCTAGTGTAGAAGAGTGTTGCTGTCACTTTTTACACAAAAATTACACAGAATCCGCGCTGCGCAGCCAATGCAAGATATAAGACGTGTCTGTGCGTTGACTTTCAATGTAAACTTGTCAATTTGTCCACTCAGGAGGACGGATTAGCTCGTGTCCTCCATTTTCACAGCAATACCTAATGGTAAGAAGTTAACCCCGGTCCTGAGAACAAGAAAAGCATCACTGTTTTATTTTTCTGATGGATTCAAAGTGGACCTAAGGCTGAGCTTTGTTCACTGCGCCCTCTGCTGGTGCATGTGGTAGTTACTTTAGACTTCTAGGCTGTATATTTTAAACTCTAAAGGTTTTGAGTTTTCCCCTCTAAGTTGGAGTGTATATCTGAATTTTGCCTTAGTTTTTCTTGCTCAAAATATCCAAACACAATTATCTTAAACTTTCTGTTTTTTCTTCAGCCAAAAGCAGCGCCTGCTCCAAAAGAGGCCCCTCAGCCGTCTCCTCAACCCGCTGCAGCTTCAGCACCAGCCTCCTCCTCCTCCACCTCACCACCAGCCTCCGGCCCGGCACAAGTAGCCTCACCACCGACACAAGCGGCGTCCGTGTCTGAACCTGCTCCACAGTCAGTGCCTCTCTCTGAACCCCCGTCCTCGTCCTCAGTCCCAGAAAACACAGCGACAGATTCTGCTGAAGCAGCATCAGCAGCAGCTCTGGACTCAAAGGCAGACTCGGCTCCAGCTGTGACTCCAGCTGATGCTCCAGCTCCTGAAGCTGTTCAGCCAGCCTCGGCCACTGCAGACACGTCTACACCCGCTGCACAGCCAGAAGACACTCCGAAGGAAAACCCAGAGGATCAGCCTTCGATCACGGAACCAGAGCAATCATCTGCCTCCAGGTCAGAAGAAACGCATCACTACGTACATTAATCACCTGCTTTATGAGGAAAGCTGTTCTGCTGTCACTCAGGGTTGGTGCAGTGGTCAGCACTGTTGCCACACACCAAGAAGGTTCACGGTTCAAACCTGCATGAGGTTTCTGTGAGTAGTCAAGTTTCCCTCCACGGTCCAAAGTCGTGAAGACTCTCTAAATTTTCCATACGTGATTCAGAGGTTTCATACATTTACGATATAAAATGCATCAACTTTACAGCAGTGGGTTTTTTGTGTCTGTGTCTGTGGAGACACAGGCGGGGCGGCAGCTGTGAGACAGCAGTGAACTTTTCTCTGAAACCTGAGTGTAGTCGTGAGATACGTAAATGAATGTGGAAAGAGAAACAGTTGTCGTTCTTTCAGAACGTTCTGCAGGCTCACCGGAGGTGCGGGGCTATGCCGGGGTTAGCGACACTAGCGGCGCTAGCAGTGTTTAGGAGTCACACACTGGAGCTTTAATTTTCACCTCCTCTGATTGGCTGACGTGTACGAACACAAGTTCCTGATGATTCTGGTTAACTTCAAACGACATCGACATGTGTTTGTGTTTAGCGCTCATTAGCACATGCTTAGCATAATGCTGTTAGCAGTGAGCATGTTAGCATTCTGAGGTTTACATTAGAGATGCGTGATATTATCGGCAATTTATTGAATATCAGCAGACACGCCAAGAGACTCGGTGACCACTAACACTTTTGTGTATCTATATTTGTAATCGGCCAAAGCTCTACTGATATATCGGCATTTGGGATATTGTTAAAAAAGTCCAACGTGATGATGCATCCCTACAGAATATTACATCAATTTCACCACAGAAGAGACTAAAAATGACCTCAGCGTATTTATCAGTGTCTGTTATCGGCAGCAGGTTGTATATTGGCAAAAACGTTCGATCTTGCCTTCCTCGTTCCACTTACAGCTGTGACGTGTTTTATTTCCGTCTCTGTTTTAAGTAAATTCTTGAGACAGTGATGGTTTATCCTCTGAAACACTGACTCACTGCTTTCTTTGTCCTCATGTTTCTCAGCCTTGTTGATGAACTGGGACTCCTTGAAGAAGCGGCGTCAATACTGGGTAAATTCAACTGTCATTCTTCTTCTTCAAACTCCAGAGCCTCTTCCATCACAAGCTTCTCATGATCCTTGGCTCATTTCTGTTTGTTTTTTTACCCCAGTTTCAGGTTGTTATCTTCTTTTTTATACTTTGTTGTTGTGAACAGATGAAAACCTTTTATCCAGTTATTGTACAAGAGGTGTGAGTGTGAAACAAACAGGCTACGGCAGATGAATATAAATGTGATGAGCCTCCGACCTTCACGAAAAGTCGTCATTAAAGATGGATCGTTTGTGTGTTTTAGTAACTTTGTCTCGTTACAGTCAGCAATCGCCACTTATTTATTTAGTTTGAGAGTTTTCAGCTTCTTAAATGTGAATATTTTCTGCTTTCCTTGCTCCTTTTTTTAACTAAGAAATCATTTAAACTGAACAAAGACATCTTTATTTTGAGGTTTGGGGAAACAATTTTCATTCATTTTATGCACTAAACAACAAATAGATAAATCAAGAATGTGTCTTTCCATCTGCTCACCTGCTGTGTCGTCTCTCTCTCTCTCTCTCTCTCTCTCTGCTGTCGTTTCCACAGTAACAGGCCCCGCCTATGAGAACCTGGTGTCTGAGATCATGTCCATGGGTTATGAGCGGGAGCAGGTCGTCGCTGCGCTCAGAGCCAGCTACAACAACCCGGACCGAGCGGTGGAGTATCTGCTCATGGTGAGTGAGGGGCTTTAACCTGCTCAGCTCACAGCGCTGCCTCTGTGCTCTCAGGTGTGTGTAGTAAATGTTGATGCTGATCCTGCAGGGGATTCCAGCAGAGGCCGCTGATCTCCCATCTCAAGAACCAGTGAGACACAGTGCTCCATCTAACCCCCCGATCCCTGCGACACAGCCACCACAGCAGCCCACAGCACCCTCAAACAGTAAGACCACGCTTCTCCACACATGTTTATTCTTCCATGTCTTCGTCCATCTGCTTATTTTCCTCCTGTGCTCCCTTGCGCTCTCTCTCTCTCTCTCTCTCTCTCCCCCCCCCCCCAGCAGGGCCGGTGTCTGTCAGTCAGCCTCCTCCTCCCTCTGCTCCCTCCACTGGTGGTGGAGGAGGCTCTGCTCCGCCCATGGCGAACCCTCTGGAGTTCCTGAGGAACCAGCCTCAGTTCCAGCAGATGAGACAGATCATCCGGCAGAACCCAGCGCTTCTACCAGCGCTGCTGCAGCAGCTCGGCAGAGACAACCCACAGCTGCTGCAGGTACTTGATGACTTTATTTGATAACTTTTGTACATGGCAAACACTGTAAAACACAGGTTTTATTGTGCCTTTTTAGTCGTTTTTTTTCAACATTTTGTGAACCAAACAAGTACGACAAAATGTCCATTAGCGCATAATCACCTGAAACTAAAAATAAAACATTTTTTTTGTTACTTTAGGAGCAGAGTCTTACTATATTTCTAAGGGATAAACGTCACACAGTCTCTAAAGAGAGCCTTTCACATTTTTATATCGCCTGTAGGTCACCGTCTTGTGAGTTTTAAAGGTTTAATCCACCCAAAATCGGCAGCAAAAAGCAGGCACGATCAAAATTGTGCCGCATAATTTTCTAGTCTGACTTGCGTTTCCAATGAAAGATCATATCTCATCATATGAGCTTGGTAACACAAATAACTGCGATGTACGAGACTGTAACACTAATCTGAAATGAGGCTGTACTTTCTTAGAATGGATGGAGTTCCTCCAGGAGTATCCAGTCATTTGTAGACGTCACTAAATCACACTGACTTTTCTTTTTTTTTTGCAGCAAATCACGCAGCACCAGCAGCAGTTTGTACAGATGCTGAACGAGCCACGGGGTGGTGGCGGCGACACGGGAAGCGAGGGAGCCGAGGCCCAGGGTCCACCACAAACCAACTACATCGAGGTCACCCTACAGGAGAAGGAGGCCATCGAGAGGGTCAGTCATCTATAGTCTATAATCTAATACAACTTCATTGGTTTGTCCAGAGGTTAATTGATAGAATAATTGATGCTCAGGATGGAATTATGCTGCGGTTGTGATATTTAGGGCTTGGTTAAAGCGTAACTTCGCAAGTCTGGTCGTCCTTTTTTCGCCTTTGTTCTCTACGGAGCTCCACCTACAGTGTACATGCATACACCACCGTAAACATCCATTCGTCATCGACCTCTCCTGACCATTTGTTTTATCTGGAGCCGGTGAACACAAGCCTTGGAGCCACAATCGACATCCGCTCTTCCTCACTGACAACGACAGTTTCCTCTGCTTCTTTTTCGTCGGCTCTGCCGCGACGAATGTCGACAAATAACGCCATTACTGCCTTGATCTTATATCCGGCACCTGCTGCTGTCTGTGGATTCCGAGGCTGGTTTTCCACTAACAGACACTAGGGGGCGGTGGAGACAGCCTCCCAATCTCCCCACAACAAGACATTAAACCAGGGGTCGGGAACCTTTTTGACTCAGAGAGCCATGAAAGCAAAATATTTGGAAATTTATTTCAGTGAGAGCCATATAATATATTTTAAGACTGAATTTAACTAAATGTGAGTAGAATAATCTGAATTTATTCTTTTAAATAATGTTGTTATAATACTCACCATTAATGCGACTTCTGGTTCTTGTGGACCCTTTTATTGGCAGAACAGCAAGACTTTCTTCGCGCAGTGTGTCACCAGCAGCATATCTTGCAATCACACTGAACTGCGACAAATGACTTACGTCTGTTGACTCATCCAAAGCCAGGGAAAAGAACAGCGCTGCATTTATGTCCTTCACTTGCGTTTCCTCCACTTGGTTTGCCATCATGATGGTACGATCATGAACAGTTCTTGCTGACAGAGGCATGTCTTGTATCCGTTTGATTATCTTGTCTTTGTTCGGAAGATCATCAAAAAGTTCATTGGCTACATCCAGCATGAACGTTTTAGCATACTCGCCATCTGTGAATGGTTTTCCGTTCCTCACTATTGCTAAAGATCCAGCAAAACTAGCGGAATTATAGTCACCTTGCCGGGTCCATAGGCGGAGTTGCTGCTGGCTAGCTTGCACCCTGCTCAGTAGCTCTTGGCACGCTTTCTTCCTGCTGTCTCCCGCAGGGTATTTTGATGCAAAGGTAGTAGGCGTGTGTCGAAGTGCCGCTTTACATTCGACCGTTTCATCGATGCGATTTTGTCATTGCAAATTAGGCACACCGCAGAACCTGCTCTCTCCACAAAGGCGAATTCTTCAGTCCATTCGTCCTGAAATGTACGATACTTATCATCTTTTTTTCTTTTCGCCATCTTCTTCGTCGAAGGGTTAGCTTTGAGCTAATGACCGAGTTGACTGATTCAAAAGGGGGCGTTTACCTGATTACCCAAAAACGGCCATGTAGGCTATTATCATCCAATTAAAATAATGGACAATTGCTCCTGCAGCCCTGAACAAGACATGAGCAGTGGTAAATCGATGGATGGATTAAAACAAGTGATAATATTTTATGTTTTATCTGAAAAGCCGAAATCTGCGAGCCAGATGCAATCATCAAAAGAGCCACACCTGGCTCGCGAGCCATAGGTTCCCTACCCCTGCATTAAACCATCACTATGACTCTGAAGCAGTGACTTCGGAGGTACAAATAGATGAACCCAAAATAGCTTATATTTAAATTTTGACCTTATTTGAAACATTTAGCTGTTTTAAAAGCTTTTATTATGCTTTAATCAATTCCATACTTTTCAACAATAAGATAGCAAGAAAAACAGAATATTTATTAATATAAGGCCAAATTTGAAAATGTTAATGTTTTTTTTGGCTGATCTCTCTTTTTTTTTATTAAAAATTAAAATTGTGTATGGTCTTACCTTTATATGTATGTATGTATATATATATGTGTGTGTATATATATATATATATATGTGTATATATGTATATATATATATATATTATTATAATATTATTATAATATAATATAATATAATATTCTCCGTCTCCAAGCGGGCTCTCTGTATCCAACACAGCCTGGATTATTTCTCGACGCACTCCCCACATCCAAGTAATGATGTATGCAGTGTTGCCAACCAAGCTGGCAGACCCCCGAACCGTAGTAAGGAGACCCCCAAAGACCACTAGTTCCTTTAGCTCGGATTAGCTTGTTACGGCAACAATACATTAAACCACGGGACTCCGTCTACGTTGATGAACGGCACTTTATTCACAGCACTGCAGACTGAAACACAGCCTCTTTTATTATTGTGCGGCTCTCACAATAAGAGGAATAACTCGAAATATGCAGGGGGACAGAGATTTTGTCGCAATAAAAAAAAAACATTTGCACAAGCAAGCCGATCCACTTTTCTATGTTGAAAAAATACTGGGACAAAAAGAAATCAAGGGACATTTAGAATAGATAAAAAATGTGTGATTATAAAGATTATAGATTATAAAGAGAGGCAGCAATGGGCATGAGCCAACTGCCCGCTTCTACCCGCTTCAGTCAGTGTGTGCGGCACAGAGATGATTCACAGCTCACCTCACCGTCGTTCTCCTGTGTATTTGAACAGGAAATGCGTAAATTCAACGATTATGACCATAGAAATGTTGAAATCATACAGAAAACTGATTTATAGAACAGTCAAATGGACAAATTGAATTTCTTTTATCATTGTTAGCCTTCTGTTAATGTGTGTGTGTGTGTGTGTGTGTGTGTGTGTCCAGTTAAAAGCACTGGGCTTCCCTGAAGGCTTAGTCATCCAGGCTTACTTTGCCTGCGAGAAGAACGAAAATCTGGCCGCAAACTTCCTTCTACAACAATCGTGGGACGACGAGTAGTCAAGCGTCACGTGACATCATCACCGCTCAACAAGAGGGGCCCCCGGAGAGGAGGACGACGATGACGGGAGGTCCAGAGGGAAGGAATGAGGGAATGTAGGAGGGGAGGAGAGGAAAGACGACATATCTTTTCGCGCCATCGCGACAGTGGTCCGATGGTGGCAGTGACAATGATGATGATTTTGCTGTTCAAAGTTCGCTGTGCCGCCTGCTCTCTCCATTCTGCTGTGTTGATGAGCTCACACTGAGCCGTGCCTCACCACTGCTGCGTTGTTGCTGCTGCCGCTTGTGCTGAGCGATCACACTGAGAGACGTCACACCAGGAGACGCATGTCAACAGCCTGCATCACCTCTCACTGTAGAGGCCGATCAACAGTGGCTGTTTCTATGGGTTTTTTTTTGGGAATTCAGGGCAGTCAATGGGTGATAATGATGCCAATTGTTTCGTCATTTTTTTCCTCCATCTGATAAAATATACGAACACTAATGGTGTATTTCCACCGGCTCTAATCGGCTCGCCACACCACTAGCATAGTACCTGGTACCAGGTACTATTTTTAGTACCTGCTCCGGGGAGGTTCCGAAAGCGTGCTGAGAAGGTAGTGTGCGATGATTGGTCAGGTGTGTGTGTGCGTGTGTCACATATAAAACACAGTCACCACAGTTTCACGCAGCCATGCAGCGATGACTCCGCCCACGTTGAGTAGGTACTTTTTATTGTAGTGGAAATGCAACCTAACCGCGCGTGTCGTGCCGTGGAAATACGCCATAATGGTCTGTCTGCAGTGCAATTTTAGACAATTCTCAATTCTCAATTAAAAGAATGCATAAACCTGTGAATAAGGTCGTTCCAAAGCTAAAATAAGACATTTTTGGGTGAAAAAAAACTTCACTTTTAGCAAAATTTATCAAGTTGCTGAGAACAGAAATGTGTAATTTGTAATAATTATTTAAAAAATGGGCAAATATCGGCCCCAACTGATTACACAGATATGCATTACACTATCCTGCCCTGTTGATTAACCTGAGAGTGTGATGCAAACTGTTGACTTGACTGTTTTTGGGATTGCACATTGCTTTACCTTAAAGGGATAGTTCAGGTTTTTTAAGTGTGGTTGCACAATGTTTGCCATGCGTGTGAGGAAGAAGCATGAGAGGTTGTTTTGTTTTCTGCATTATCTCGCCGTTAGACAACCTTTTCCTTTTGAGTCGTTTAACCGTTCACGTATCCTCCAAACTTCATTGAGAAAATCATCATTTTTAGCTCACAGGAACACAGTGGCTGCTGGTCTGCTGCTGCCTCATTTGGTCTTTTTTTTTAAACACTGACATCATAAAACAACACATTTGAATTTGCTGATGGAGGCAGCAGTGGATCAACAACTCCTGTGTGCTGTGATGTAAAATCACTGGATTTCTCTATGAGCTTTTGTGTGAGGAGAGCGAGCCGTTTACAAACATAATATTTCCAGATAGAAATGGCGTCAAAGCAGATAGCAGATATGGATTTGTGGGCCTTTTGTTAAGTGGTGAAAATCAGTTTTTCTGGTGACACCATAAAACCACCCTTTAAAAAACCTGATGTCTATTTCTGATCATTTCATTTTGGTTGGTTTTTTTTGTCCTGTGTTTGTGTATTGAGTGGGAGACTGAGTGTTTGCGGCCAGATGGAGCCTCAGGTTTTGTTGCTTCTGTTGTTTTTGGACGTTAAGGAAATGGCTCATGAAGTGCCACGCTGCTGCCTACTCTGCCAGCCAGATATGATTTAATCACTACTGTTCTGAGAGGAAGTTTTCTGTATTTCCTCAGCTGACGTCACATGACTCAGGGTGTTTACACCGCCATGTTGGCAGGAAAAACTTAAAGGTACCACTGCTGGTTTCAAGCTTTAAGAGTTCACTGTGCACTTTAAAATCCATAGAGATCGAGCAAAACTGAACTATATCTGATCCTTACACTACCCCCTAGTGATTGACACGAGTATAGAAACAGCCGGAGTGAACGTTATACCAACTTTCTAATAAAGTTGTCCTCATTTTACTAGAAAATTCTCACACATCGCAATAAAAGTGCGCAAAATTAACAAGATATTTAAGTGAATTAGCTGAGGTTAAGTCAGCAGTTGAGGGGAAACTTCACTTATGACGACCATCTTCCTTTCTTTGCCAAATAGAATAAATGTTTTATGAATGTCATTGTGTTTCAAAATACAGTTACACACATATGCACGTCAACATCATTTTGGAGTCGTTTCCCTTAAGTTTCCCCTTAACTGCCAGCCGGGAAGCTGCAAATCTGGATGCAGACTTCAGCTTCTTGATTAACTCTGTCTTCTATGCTCACTCTGCTGTCCTCAGGACCTTCTGTGATTTGGTCTCCTGGTCATCCTGGTTCACGACATCTTTCCACCACCTTAACTTTTTATAAAAAAAAAACAGCGGGTGAAGAGAGATATTACCATGTAAAAAACAAAATACTGCCAATTATAAATTCTAAATCTATGTGAACAGTGACACTTCCTGGCAAAATGGCGCTGTTTTGGTTGCGTGACCTCAGCTAGCGGAGTTCTATTGTTGCGTTTCCATTTGTAGTCGGAACTCGGAATTTTTTAATCTCGGAAACTCGGGATTCCCAGAGGGCTGCCACCATACAAACACGGCTACTTTTACCGTTAATAGCCTAATTTTTGTTGTATTTGTCTCACAGTAATTCGTAAATTGTACACATCGTACCGTTTAATTTTTAATCGTAGACACGTTGTTGCGCTGTGAGTGCACTAAATATCTTGTAGAGCGTTGTTGTTGTTATTTACTTTTTTAATTTTTTAATTTTACTAACAGTGGCTAGCCCAAAATGCAATTTTTTCAGTTCCGACTTCTTAATTTGAACTCTGGGTCTATGTCTCTGCTTCCGAGTTCTGCCATAAAAGGAACGCAGCATTTGCAGCCCCGCCCATTTCCCCACCCTTTTCTATGCCTCGCTGTTCAAACACAGCTCATTTTTCCTGATGATGTTGCAGTTTTACCAACGTAGTGTTCTGAAAATATAGTGACGACATTTAATTATCGATAAACAACAACAAAAAAAGAAAGTGCTCGCAGCCAAAACAAATGAACAAGTCCTATTTTCAGTGTCCGGCATGTGCTTTGCTGTTTCTCCTGTTGTTTTTCTTTGTTTTAGTTTGAACTGGAAGTGAATGCAGGTGTTGTATCATGTCATATATTGTGTAAAGGGTGTAACTGCAGACTTTGGGGGGGAAAGGTGAAGAGGCACTTTACTGTGACGGAGACGCTGCTCGAACTCGTTGACAGGTGGTTGGTTGCATGAAGTGATGAGACCAATGTGGTGTTTGCTCTCATCTCAGTTTATCTGTTGATTTGTTTTGTTTTTGGGGTTTATAATGAAAAATAATGATGATAATAATAATAATTACAACCTTAATACATAGACATTGGTTGAGGTTTTGCTGAATAGTTGTGAATGAATAAAAAAACAAACTTTTTGTTTCAACATTGTGTAAAATAAAGTGCTTTTACAGAGCAGCGGAGATGAAGTGATGATTATTATGAATGATTCATGTGCGACAGTCACTGTGTCTCAGATTCACTGTATTATGCAAAATTGTAAAAACAAAACAATTTATCTTCATTTTTTTATTTTGGGTACAAAAAAATCACTTCAATTGGTAATGCCAAAATGAAAACAAAAGCAGACCTCTGAGATTAAATTCTGAATTATGACTTTAATCAATCAATCAATTTAAATTTGACTTAAATCTTGTTTTCTCTGAATTCTGCCTTTTCAGACTTCTTTCTCAAGGTCTGACTTCCCCCCACAGTTTATACTTTAATCTCAGAAGTCTGCCTTATTTTCTCTGAATTCTGACTTTAATCACATAATTCTGCCTTTTTTAAATTATGTTTCCAAACAATTTTTCACATTGATTATTCCTAATCCTAAATATGTTTGATTTTTTTTCCTGCCACTTGCTGGATTCAGAATAATCCTGACATTTTAGTAATAGAAATTATCCTCCGAAACATATTCAACAACACATACTGAAGCTTTAATCCACATTAAAACAACATAAAAACACTGATATCTCATTACCCTACATTTTGCTAACAGCCAACAAATTTTTTTCACCTACGTCGTTAAATGTTTGAAACCTGTTTACTGCTATCACCATCTTACATAAGTATGACGAAAGTTCATCTTGATCTGTTAAAATATTGTTGTGATAAACACATTTGAACTTGCTAAAAGTACTACAAAATCCGCAACTGGTTCATATCCTGATCAAACTGGTTTCACGGAGTCAAAAAGAGTCAAAATGTGACATTTTGTGAGTGACGTCATTAGTGGGTAGATTTTTAGGATACTTGTGAACATATTTGTGAACATGCTTGGGTGACCACCAAAATAATTCAGATTGATGATGAAAACATCACCTCCTGGGCGGGGTGGTGTAGGTGTAGTCCCTCGGTCTGACCGCCAGGGGGAGCGTCGCTGTGGAGAGAGAGGGAGGTGGTGGACACACACAGAGGGAGAGAGAGTGGGTGCGTTCCCGCAGCAACAGGGAAGATGGCAGCTCTCACATCACTCACCCAGGTAAAGATGCAGCTTTTATCGGTCTCTACTCTTCAACTAGCTCCTCGGTTATGCTTACAACCCCCCCGCCTCGCGTGTCGCAGCCGCCGCGACACCGTCCTTTGAAAATGTCTCGTGAAAGGAGAGAAAAGCGGCTCTCGGCTGAAAGTGCAGCCCGCGAAGCGGCTCAGTCAGCTGGCCCTGAGTCAGGAGAGGGAAGGCCCTCTGCGGTACCGTTACCGTTAGGTAGCGGGGGCTCGCGTTAGCCGCGGCTGGTGCCTGTCATTTCTCCACACACACGCCATGTTTTTATGTGTGTGAATGTTGTGAATATAATGTGCGCCGCGGGGAGTAAAGTAGACGCTCTACCGCCTACTTTTATGTGACAAAAAGCGGCAGAAAAGTGAGTCGGCGCTCGCTCGGAACGTGAGCCTAGCAGAGATTAGCCTAGCTTAGCTTAGCTTAGATGCAGAGAGGAGAGAGTGAGGATGAGGACGCTGGTGGTGATGAAGACATGAAGGCACAGAGAGGGATGCAGGATGCTGAGATCATCACAACAATCACATTATCTACTAATGCTCCGAATACTGCGGAGTCTATGTTATATATAAGTGCTTTTTTAAAAGATATTTATATATATATATATATATAAATAAATATATATATATATAAAAACAAATATATATATATATATATATATATATATATATATACATATATATATATATATGTATGTGTGTATATATAAATACACGCACTTAACTGTCATGGACTCAACCAGGTTAGACCCGTCATGAAATAGTAGTACATATATATGTATGTTGTAATGTTGCATTTTTGTTTGAAAACATCACATCATACACATACACATAATAATAATAATAATAATAATAATAATAACATACATAACATTACTACCCCCAATCACAACAATCAGTACAGGCTGGGCAAACAAAATGAGCGAATAAGGTTACGTCACAAAAATTAGTAATAAATAAAATAAATGATGAGCTGTTAGTTGTATAAATCGTATAAAATCTAGAAAGTGACACCAGACTAGAGCTGCAACTAATGATTATATTTATAATCGATTAATCTGTCAATTATTTTCTCGATGAATCGAGTCATCGTTTGATCCATAAAATGTCAGAAACCATTAATAAATGTTGATCAGTGTTTGTCAAACCAGGAAATTACGATGTTCTCAAACGTCTTTGTTTTTGTCCACAAAAAACAAAAAAATTATTCATGATGATGATTTTAATGATTTCTTTGTTTATATGGAGCAAAGAAATTTAAAAAAATAACATTTAAGAAGCTGAAACAATCAGAAATCTTGTTTTAATCATGAAAAAAGCTTCAAACCGATTAATCGATTATCAAAATAGTTGACGATTCATTTAGTAATCGATTAATCGAGTAATTTCATCTCTACACCAGACCTCATACAATTTACCCCTACTATCCTCCAGTCTTGCAATACAATCCTCAATAATAGTATAGTGATATTACTTCACCTTGTTATTTCAATCATTATTCTTTTCAGTCTCCTAATTAGAATACTGTGATGGAGTATTCGGGCCAAACTGAAGAGAGAGAGGAAGAGAAAAAATCTTAATCGTCATGTTATTATTATTATTGTTATTATTATTGTAATTTCTTGTATCATGATTTAATTAGGACTGACTGTGTGATGATGTTCTGCCATAGTGTGATTAATAAAGTCCTCCCTTTGCCACAGTTGTCAAGTGGGAACCCCGTGTTTGAGAACTTTTACAGACAGGTAAGAGGATCAGCAGATTATTGCACAGAGGTTCTATGATATATTTTTTTTTTGCAGAATTATGAAAGGAAAATGTCAAACTCCCACTTTCTAGGAAAGTTTATATTGTTGTTTAAATAGTGGTGAATCTGTAACCTCATCCCCAGTTATTCACAGGATTCATGTGCGAGTGAATGGTGAAAACTGATGTGTTAATTACTATGAATGAGATAAAAAAAACGATATAAATACAGATAATATACCACTGATCTCGCATTTTGACACCCTTTTTTCTGAAACTAAACCGCAGTTTCCAGACTTAAGTTGGCAGATTTTATTCGATTTTTAAGACGGTAACACATGTCTGTTTTGGTCCCAGGTGGATCCAGGGAACACGGGGAGAGTGGGACCAACAGAAGCTGCCCTGTTCTTAAAAAAGTCTGGACTCCCTGATGTTACACTGGGAAAGGTACGTGGTGTCAGAGGTCACACACAGATTTGTTTGTGTGTTTTGAGCAGTCAAATTCACTTCTGAATCTTTTCTTGGATGCTTTTTCTTTGCCAAATTGTTATTTTGGTATAATTCACTCTTTGGAAGGTTAAATTTGTGTCCTGAAAAGGAGCCACATTCCACTTGATTTAATCGCAGGAAAAGATGAGACTGGGTCACTTAAATATACCAGGAGATTGTCTGCGTATAGCGACACTTCTGTGCTCTGTCCCACGATGTCGTATTTCTTGCAAAAGTTAAGAGGTTTTCAGTGCTTTTGCAAAGAATTAAAGGCAACACTGGGCTCTTGAATTTTTGTTTTCTAGCAATAAAAAGGTCAATTATTGTGTTTTTTTTTATTTTGAGAAGTTATTATTAGTTATATATATGAAGTTTCATTAAGTGTGTTTAGTTTTCATAATTTCATCAACTGTGTTTGCTTTCTTTGTGAACGGAATTCCACGTCAAGGTTAAAGAGGTTATGTAATGAAAAAGCGTTGTATTTTTTAATGAGTTCAGCGAAGGTCGTGCTAAGATACGACAGGAAAACCCTGAGGATTAAAGAAAGAAAGAAAATATTTACACGGTGAGTCAGCGGAGTGACAGACGGAGAGGATATTGATGAACCTTCATTGAGTCTCAGGCAGAGTTTATATATGAGGTAGTTTCACATTTCAGTCCATACAGGACAAGTACAGATGATATTATTTATATGAGTATAAGTTACAGTCTTTATTTAAATAACCTTGAGCTTTGAGAGAAGTGAAGAAACTGATCGTCTTACTCTTGTCACTGCAGCTCATGTGTGGTCAGATGATTGATGAGAGGTGGGAATAATTAGGCCGATATTTTCCTTTTTTAATACTTATTATACACATTTTTGTTCTCAGAAACTTGATAATTGTTGCTAAGTTTTGTTCATTACAAAATTACAAAAAATTGCCACCAATTATGTGAAAATTTGCATTGGCCACAGAAAACACATTGGTTTACATCTTGAAGTGCAGATTTTTTACTGACTCTTTATTAAACACACTTGGTTAATGAATGAATGAATATCTTTATTTAAGGTTACATTCATATAAAAAGTGAAATAATTTAGCACAATTATGCCAATAACCGAAAAACAGGGCATTAGTGAACAATACAATATCCTATAAGGCCGTTTTTATGCAATAAATTTGATTTGGATTTGGATTTACATTTAATGTTTTCTATGTGTGGTTTCTAACAAAGTTTGTGGTCTATAATGATTCCCAATAACTTCAACTCTATGTCAGAATGTGTCCTGGTGCTACCAAAGATCATTAATTGTGTTTTACTTTCATTTAATGATAACTTATTGTAGTTATTGTGGTGTCATTCTCATTCAACCTCTTTATGTCTTCATGATTTGAGTTTTTCAAGTTTCTTTTTCACCTCCATCTGTAAAAAGAAATCTAACTAATGATAACAAATAAGGCTACGTTTACATGACGACGGTCTGACCAGAAGACGCAAAAGTGGCGTCCCGTCTTCACTTTTTATTCCACGTTTAGACAAGCGTTTCGGGAGGAAATCTGCGTGCATACGGTGACGCAAAAGTGTGTGGAATTCGATTTGGTATGCATGCCAGGCGGCTAGGTGGCGCTGTGATACACTATCACACAACACCGCTATGTATGAGCGCATGCACAGAATCTTCCTTCCTCTCCGCAGAAAGCAAAACAGATTACACAGATTGTACAGATAATATTACTGAACAGCGATCCTTCGCTGTTCAGTAATATTATCTGTACATATCCTGTACATTTCGTGTACATTTATTAGAGCTGCCAGAGCAGCTTGAAAGTCCATCCCATGGAAATAATCCGACATGTTTGTTTAGTTCCCTGTACTGGCGCATGTATGTGACGTAAACGCGTACGCGTGAGCAGATAAAATATTTTGTTGTTTATACCCGCAAGCGACCTTGTGTGAACGGGGCCTAATAAACTAAATATTAAATACATGAAAAAACCCTCTTTTGGATGGAAAAATAAACATTTATCAAGTTTCTGAGAGCAAAATAATTGGCTGATTAATACATTATACTGGCCTGATTAATAGGTTTACCTCTAATGAAGATGTAACATTTGAATTTCACATTTATTGTGTGTAAAATGCTGTGTTTCTGTGTTTTTGTTTTTCAGATTTGGGATTTGGCTGATCCTGATGGAAAAGGCTACTTGGACAAACAGGTACGGAACTCATTTTTCCAGCAGCTGCTGCTGCGACATCAACATGAACTCATATCACACGTTATTAATTACATTATTGAGACTGTGATGAACAGCAAAAAATGACAATCAGTGACAAAGTGAAGCCAAATGTCTGCGAGCAAATCTAATAAAGGTGATCTTTTGGTTGTGATGGTGAAGCTGCTGTTAACGTCACCAGCTCAAAGAAAACATATTTCTGTGTGTGTGTGTGTGTGTGTCTGTTGTCTCTCAGGGATTCTACGTGGCTCTGCGGCTCGTGGCCTGCGCTCAGAGCGGTCAGGAAGTCAGTCTGTCCAGCCTCAACCTCACAGTCCCTCCCCCCAAGTTTGTGAGTGAGATTTCTGTCATTAAATCCTTGATTTAACTCCATTCTGTGTGTAAAAGAATAAACTTCATATCAGACCTGCTTATTCATAATTAATTTGTTACAAACACAATTTTTTACCCCTCATTTTCATGTTGTTTATGTTCTGATTTCAGAAGGACACCAGCAGTCCATCTCTGAGCAGCACAGTCCCTGCTGACTTACACTGGGCTGTAAGGGTGTGTACGCAGTGATATTTTACAGTGACTTACATTTGAATAAACCTGCTTCTTCACCACAAATTTGCTCACCAGACTGCGTGTTTTCCCTTTGTAGCCAGAAGAGAAAAGTAAGTTTGATGGAATCTTTGAAAGTTTGGCTCCTGTTAACGGCCTGTTGTCCGGGGACAAGGTCAAGCCAGTCCTCATCAACTCCAAGCTACCTCTGGACATCCTCGGCAAGGTAGAAAACCCCAAACACTCAAAGCGAGATTTGAAATCACAAATTGTTAACAGATTATAATCCATGATTATTTCCTGCTGTCAGGTTTGGGACCTGAGTGACATTGATAAAGACGGACATCTGGACAGAGATGAGTTTGCAGTGGTGAGTGTTTTCATCTTTATCATCTTCATCTTCCTCATCATCATTTTCAGAAATGTTCAGAAAGTGAGGACATTTTTAGATAGTGATGACATGTGTCTTCACCTCTGACATTTTCTGGACCAAATGACTCATCAATTAATGGAGTAAATAATCGAAAGATGAATCAGTAATGAAATAATCTTCCTAATTGTTACCACAACTCAGAAATCCACACTTATGCAAAAACAAGTCACAAAACTGATAAAATACACCGTTTAGTGTAGTAGTGGATCAGGTTTGTTACAGAAAATAACTGTAACATTGACTGTAAGTGTGTATTTATACCGTGTTGTCCTCTCCAGGCCATGCACCTGGTGTACCGGGCGCTGGAGAAAGAACCCGTCCCTGCTCTCCTCCCCTCGTCCCTCATCCCTCCATCCAAGAGGAAGAAGAGTCTGGGCTCGGTGGTGATGAGCTCGGTGCCTGGACTTCCTGCCAGTCCTCCACCTCCTAAAGACTCACTGCGCTCCACGCCTTCCCACGGCAGTATGAACTCGCTCAACAGCACAGGCAGCCTGTCGCCCAAACACACACTCAAGTCTGGACAGGTAGTGACACACACACACACACAGTGAAAAAACTGTAAAAAAGTAGATGTTTTAAAAGATAGATATGATAAGTTTGAAATCTCTCTCTCTCTGTGTCTCAGCATTCACTGAACTGGGTGGTTCCCGTGTCAGACCGTGGTCGCTATGACGACATCTTCCTGAAGACAGATGCTGACCTGGATGGTTTTGTCAGTGGACATGAAGTGAAGGACATCTTCATGCAGTCTGGACTTTCTCAGAACCTCCTTGCCCACATATGGTAGGCTATCTGCTGTATTTCCATTATTGGCAAGGTTTGTTATTACTGCTATATTATATTAGGCACCAGTTCTAATGAAACACTAGTAAGAAATATAATAATATAATAATAATATAAGTAAAATATAGTAGTGAGTTCTGTGTTTGACTTAAAGTGAAGCTTGAGAAAACAAGGCGACGTGCAAAGGATACAAGGAGCAACCAGTATTTAACCAGTTCAAAAAAAAGTTAAACTAATAAAATGTAGGCCAGCTGAAGTCTACGATATCTTTAGAATATATTCACAGCTTTATCCGGTTGAATGACAGCCTTTTCAGCCTCATAAACAGGAAGTTTGTGTCAGTTTCTGAACCTCTCAGTCCCTGCACCAAAGATTTAACATCATAGCACACAGCAGTTTCTGATCCACTGCTGCCTCCATTATTAACTTCAAATGTGTTATTTACTGATGTGTGTGTTTGAAATCAATTGTTTGGCACAAATAATTCAGATGAGGCAACATTGGACCAGCAGCTCCTGTGTGTCTGTGAGCTAAAATCACTGATTCTCTCTTTGGACTTTGGTGCAGAAGTTTTCAAGTTTCAGGTGGAAAAGCAGGCTAAGAAAACAAGGACATTTTCGGAAAGAGAGGACATTTTCAGAAAAAGAGGACTTTTCAGAACGAGAGGACATTTTCAACCCATTGGTTAATAATTAATGGGTCAGTTTGACTATTGTTCTCTGTTTAAGTAATATCACTTGATCAAGTCTATTCTAACATTCAACACTACAAAATAAGTAATTAAAGTATGTATGATTGGTACTGATATCGTATCGCATCGATATCGGCATCGGCCAATACTGCAGGCTGCAATATCGGTATCGTATCGGAAGTGAAAAAGGGACATCCCTATCAGTCAGCAATACAACCACAGAAACTGGACTATCCCTTTAATGGTAGGATAGGATAATGCGGTTCTGTCACAGCAGTTAAGTATTAGGGCTTGGTATCAGCCAACAATTTCCTGAATCGATTTGATTGAGATTAACAAGGTCTCAATTCGATTTGATCCATGATTCGATTAAATTCTGATTGAATTAGAATTTTTCAATTACAATACCACTCTTAGTGGACATTCAAGTGCTACATTAAGTACTGAGCTAGAAAATGCCTCATAAATGCCATTACCTGCATTTAACTAAATAAATGTGAACAGCTCTGTTCTGCGTAGTTCATTCATTCATACAGCTCTCTTGAGTTAGCAAACCTATCAGCCAATCAGAAAATAGTATTTGTTGTAAAGTCTGAAAATACGTCCACGAACGTCTTCCTTGCACAGCCAAACCTCGTCGTTAGTCTCACGAGATTATTGAGAGTATTGTACATCTCCAGTTTTGCAAATTGAACACTAGTAAGTGGCCTTACTGCACCTTCACACATTGTAAGTTATGTGTTTATGTAATGTGTTGTAAAATCCCTTTGTGTTTATGTAAGTGATTTATAAACTGCTGACAAAATTATTGTATCATAAGATAAATAGACCGTCCAGTGTGTTGACTCTCTGCTGCCTCCTGCAGGGCTTTGGCAGACACGCGGCAAATAGGCAAACTTTCCAGGGAGCAGTTTGCCCTCGCGATGCATCTCATCCAGCAGAAAGTCAGCAAGGGAATCGACCCTCCACAGGCCCTCAGCGCTGACATGATCCCCCCTTCTGAGAGAGGCACGCCCGTACCAGTAGGTCCCACAAACACACACATACACACACACATCCATAAGGAACTACCGGTCCTGACTCCAAACACACACTGCTGTCAGAATGGTGCTGTCGCTCAGCAGCTGCTGCTTCTGTCACTGTCCCCGCTATGAGTAACTGTGTGTGTTTTCTTTGTGGCTGCAGAGTATGTCTGGATATATGACTCCTGTGGGATCAGAGATGGCTGCTCTGTCTGATATGAGAAGGGTGAGTCATGGAATTTTCATCATCTCTTGTTTTTCCTGCACTAATGTACACATGTTGTTTGTTGAGGTTTGAGGACGACTTCAGAATGTAAATCTAACAGAACGTCTGTCACTGACTGTGAATCACATTTACAGTCCACTGTGATTCTGTCTCATGTGCTGCTGATGTTTCTACCTCCTCCTCTTCCTCCTTCTCTCTCAGGCGTTAATGTTGCAGTTGTGGGTAGGTAACATGGACTGACAGTGTGTCCATCTATAAATGCTTTCAGCAGTCGCTGTTTTCTGGAAAGCATTTACAAAACGATTCTTTTGCAGTGACAATGTCTTACCCTGTCGACTTGTCTGCTGACGGAGGGAAGATTCAAGATCAGGGACCTAAGAAATCTGAAATGGCACAGATGGTGCCAAACTGTGCCAAACTAGAGAAGGCCTCAGCATCTCTTTACTAAAACCTCTGTAATTTTACTATATTTTCACGTCAGCAGCATCAGCCTTTGCACAGCTCATGTCCACATGTTGTTACACGACCTTCTTGAGTTTTTAAGCTCCTACTGCATATTTTTAAAGGTGATATTTACTTGAAAATGCAATCTTTTTTTAGGCGAGACGAAAATGTTGGGTTCCATCTGCATTTACTCAGTGGCATCTACAGTGATGCTTACACTTCTGATGGAATCTCACAAGAGATATCTTTATTCTGATACCAAGATAATTCACATAGAGCTTGTAATTGCAGAGATGTACTCTACTATTTAGTTTGGGCATGTCATTTCTGAGCAGGGACCCCAAAAAGAGGGTCAGGGAAGAAGAGGGTGCAACATTTAGCAGGGTTTATTTGACAGAAATGAATGGATATACTTTTAAAAACTTTATGGGCCTTAGAACAAGACTTTTATATGTATTTTAGGCCTTGCTTTATGGAGGCAACATCTTAAAAAACATTCAGAATTTTACTTGTACAATCTTTTTATCTGTTTTTTTTTAAAAAAACTTCAACATAAACACTGACTGTAAAGGCTGTAGTACATATGTCAGGGCTGTATGTGGCGCTGTAGTGCTGTTACAGAAATACCCCAGAAGCAGAGATAAAATAAAGTTTTATTTGAATGTAGTATACGTGACAATATATATAATCACAGAACAGAATAAAGAAAATAGAAGTTTTTACTGGTTGTATGCATGTTGTATACATGCTTCCAAAACGCTGGTTCTGTGTGGCTAAAAGCTGATATGATAAAAGACTTAAGCGGATTCTCTTGAATTCATTTATGTGTGTGTGCGTGGCCTCTTACACTTGCGTCAGTAATGTGAAAAATCACCGTCATTCAGACTTTTTAAATGTGCTCAATGGGAGATTTGTAAAAAATCCTGAATCTTTCCTTTCCATAGCAGCAGTGAGTGGTGATACTTCCCCCACATGTTACCACCACTTCACCCTCTGTGGTGTTCTTCTTCTTATTCTTATTAACCACTATTTTATGTCCTCTCACCTCTCTTTACCTCGTCCTCCTTCCTCTGGCCTTGTGTGTTTTTGGCTCAGCTGGTGCCATTTTATTGTCACACTGTTTTCAAACAAACATATTTAACTTTTCCAACCTGCTGTCTTTTTTTGTGTCCTCCCTCTCTCTCTCTGTCCTCGTCGTCCTCTCACCAGGACAGCTCCAGTTCAGTGGGTTCAGGCGAGTTCACTGGCATCAAAGAGTTGGAAGACCTCAGCCAGGAAATAACACAACTACAAAGGTAACAGTAGTTTTTTTTTTTATATAATAAAAGAAATAATATACGTGTTTTTAAAAAAAATTATAATTAATATCAAAGTTCCTCAGGGCAAGGGGAAATGGTGGCACTGATTCTGTCTCAATAATTCAGATAATTATCAGATTGGATTAGAGCGGCAACTAACGTTTATTTTCATCATCGATTAATCTGTCGATTATTTCCTTGATTAATCGAGTCATTGTTTGATTTCTTTGTTACATGGAGCAAAGAAACTAGAAAATATTCACATTTGAGAAGCTGATAAATCACAGAAACTAGAAAATATTCACATTTAAGAAGCTGAAAATGTCAGAAACTAGAAAATATTCACATTTAAGAAGCTGAAAATGTCAGAAACTAGAAAATATTCACATTTAAGAAGCTGAAAAAATCTGAGAAACTAGAAAATATTCACATTTAAGAAGCTGAAACAATCATAAAACGTCCTTAAAAACACTCAAACCAATGAATCGATTGTCAAAATAGTTGACGATTAATAATCGAGTAATGGTTTCAGCCCTTATTTTCCGACCACTAAAACAATTTGAAAATATTTGTATTAGTTATTTATTAGTATAATATGAGCTTTCATCCACAATAATGCTTAAAACTATGAATTGATTATTAATTAGCGCTGCAACTACCGATTATTTTCACAATCAATTCATCTGCTGATCATTTTCTCGCTTTATCGATGAGTTCAGAGAAATGTTGATGATGATGTTCTCAAATGTCTTGTTTTTGTCCAAAAACCAAAATGATTCATTATTAATGATTTATTTATTACAATGGAGCAATGAAACCAGAAAATATTCATTTAAGAAGCTGAAAAAACCCTCAAACTAATAGTTGACAACAAATTTAGTACTTGATTAATAATATGACTGCAAGGGGTCATCAATTAAAGTAAAAGTTCTGTTCAACAGAACATAGATTTGTCGTGAGCTGTATATTTTATTGAGGATTTGATTGAATCTCAGACCAGTACAAGTCACATTTAATTTGATTTTATCTCACTCATGTGGGTTGGTGTGCTCATGTTGGTGTCTGTGTGCGTTTCAGGGAAAAATACACTCTTGAGCAGGACATCAGGGAGACAGAGGAGGCCATCAGGTATAAGAGCGCAGAGGTTCAGGTGAGAAGGAGCACATACAGGGCCTGTGTTGCTTTATTGCGGAGGAGGAGCCACTTGTTCTTCATTCGTGCTTGGAAGTTTTGTTTGACTCCATTTGTCCACCAGGAGATGCAGAATGACCTGGACAGAGAGACGGCCAGCCTGCAGGAGCTGGAGGCTCAGAAACAGGACGCTCAGGAGCGTCTGGAGGAGATGGACCAGCAGAAACATAAACTAGAAGACATGCTCAACGAGGTCCGGATCAAGTGCCAGGAAGAGTCTCAAATGGTGAGGAAGAGGAGGAGGAGCTGTAAGGGAGAGGAACAGTACATGATTTTAGTAGTTCAATGGTCATCTCACTATATCTTCTGCCTCCAGATCTCAACGCTCCAAACGCAGATCCACTCCCAGGAGTCAGACCTGCTGAGCCAGGAGGAAGAGCTGAGCCGGGCCAAGGCCGACCTGGGTCGACTCCAGCAGGAGGAGAAACAGCTGGAACAGAGTCTGGCTGCTGGGAAGATCCAGCTGGAGACCATCATCAAGTCTCTGAAGGCCACACAGGACGAGATCAACCAGGTAGGACATGAGGCCTGTTCGTGTGTGTGTGTGTCTTAGAACTATCAACAGGGGGCGCCCTTGCTTTACATAATCTACTACTTCCTTACCTCTGAAGCCAGTATTTGGTCCTCCTGCACCATCAGAAGATGCATGTGTGTGTGTTCTTTTATCTTTCTGGCAGAAACATTGACCTTGTCAGGACCAATAGTCCAAAGCCTGGTCCTAATGAATCCTTCATTCCAAGTGCAATAAGTATTCTTAACTCCTCAAAGTGACCACTGAGGTTTTTAATCCACAGCTGCAGTAAGGAGCACTTTTTAATCTAATCTGTGTCAGTTTTTTACAATTCTTCTGTCTCCTCTTCATCTTATTTTAAGTGGTGCTATTTTTTTATGACTTTTCCTACGTTTCCTTTCAGGATTTATATGTTGCAGAGCCAAAGTTCTATTCTTTTTTATTCTGTGTTCTGCTCTGATGGGATTTAAACTCCCTCCCGTACTCTGTCACCGCTCCCTCCTACGGTCACATCACACAGAAAGTTAAAGAGTCCCCAGAGTTGATGGTTTCCCCATGCTCTCTGTAATATTATCCACTCTCTTCCTTTGCTTGTGAGAACAGTCATTTTGATTTTCATGACATGGTTCTCAAAGAACTTCTTTTTTTTATTATTCATAAAAAAATACCCAACATAAAATCTGCCACCCGTGGGTGTTCTAGCACTTCATACAAACCAAAGTGCATGTCATATACCCCCCAAAAAATAGGTCTGAATCCATTGCCTGTCTTGTATTACATGCCAGGAGGAAATGCCCTCAAAGTATGAAGGCACTCAATTGGCCACAAAGGTGGCGTTGAAAAGTTCTTTTAATGGAGAACAGCTGCTGTGTTCAATGTGGATTCATGTGAGTCCTGCTCATTCATTCACACACACGTCTTCCAAAAGGCAGCCTAAACTAGAATCACCAGCTTGTGTTCTTATGAGGACGTATTTCACGACTGGAGCTGCAACCATTAAATTAATCCAGCTATCTTGTTCTGTTTTAAAATTACACTTTTTCAATGATTTCTTTGTTCTATGGAGCAAAGAAACCAGAAAATGTACAATATTGAAGACGCGTGGTCATGAAGTTCCTGGAAAGGTTTTGAAATGAGAAAAATGGATATAATATTTATATAATCTTATATAATATAAGAAGCTGTGTGAACGTCTCTTATGTCACTTAAGTTGCATGATTCACGTGTTGTGTTCACTTCTGAGTGAAATGAGCAAAGTCTTAAAAGTTAATCTGCACAAGTTCCAGGCCAGTCTGTGACGTTTGAATGACAAATATAAGACGTAGTTCAACAGAGACACAAAACAGGTGCCAACCTTTGTTAAACTACTGAAATAGAGTCATTGAAGTTGAGTAAAATATTGTTGAATAGTTTTGAAAATGATTTGGTAATTGACTTCACAGTAAAAACATTTTAAAAAAGCTGCATAATAATCGGCATGTGATGCTGGTGCTAAACTCCACTTGTGTCTTTTTTTGTGTGTGTCCCGCAGGCTCGCAGCAAACTGTCACAGATTCAGGACAGCCAACAGGAAGTGTCCAAAAGCATCGAGCAGTACAACAGCACGCTGAACGGAACCCACGGAGGCAGCATGACCAACCTGGCAGACATGAGCGAGGGCTTCAGTGACCGAGAGAATGGAGGATTCCCAGCCATGATGAGAGCAGCACAGGTCAGCATTTCGGCTCTGGTCGATATCAGGGTGCAGCGTGACGCATGGAATCCTGACTTTTCTCTATACTAATTCACATGGCTATGTTTTCATCGCTGGACCGCGATCAACTCAAGCAGCGTAGTAGGTTCCTAACAGTGGAACTTTGCCAGTCAGAGTACATTTTTTACATTTTTAACGACACCACCGTGAACATCCATCGTCTTAAAAACTCCCCCCTCCCTTCCCTTTTCCTGGCCATATGCATTTATTTTCAACGGCGCTGGTGAGCACAAGCCATGGAGCCAAGTGTGATGTTCACTTGTGTGTGTGTGTGTGTGTGTGTGGCCCCTTGCTTGCTCACTCGCTCGGTCAGACAGTCGTTTCCTCTTTCTCGCTTCCTCCAACAACGGTGCATCTCCGCTTCTTTTTCGCTGGCTCTGGCGTGGTGAAAGTCTAAAATAAACCTTGATCTTATTGCAGGTACCTGGCAATAAGAGGGTATGTGTGTATGTACTGTAGTGCTGTGAAGCAATATGTGTTTGTGGCCCTGATCTTGCAAGGCTGGTTTCCCACTCACAGACAGTAGGGGGCAGTGGAGACCAAATCTCCCCACAACAAGAAATTTAACGTTCATAATGAGTCTGAGGCTGTTAAATTAGGGTAAAAATCCTGCATATGTAAAAGACTGTGGTATCGTTATCCCACCAAGCAGTGTCCTCAGGGACCCCGGCCCTGCATGTCGTATATGTTGCCCTGCTCCATCAAGGGGTCCCTGGGACCAGGATTGGGGAAAAATTGAATGCTCTGCACAGTGATTTGTCTTCTTTGTTCATAGTTTTTCCCTCTTTGGCTTAGACCATTATCATGAAGATGAGAGATTACCAGCAGTTTGTTGTCATTTGAATGGCGGTCTCTTCTCTTCTTTATTATTTCCCCTCTGAGTCCACATCGTTTTTCCCTGCAGATTAGTCTTTCCCAGTAGTTTCTCCCTGCTCTGCTGTAATTCCACAGCGTAGCTCACTCCACTCATCATAATAACATCATTACCGTGGCTCAGTCACCGCTCTCACACCTGGCGAGCACAGCTCTCATTCAACATTTCCACCCAGAACTCATTCACACATGTTGCTGTGGTCTCACACTTTACGGGCTTTGTGTCCGTGTCGCTACAGCAAACACACACGTGGAAGCTTTAGTTAGTGGAAAGAGATTGAATAGCATAGTGAGCAGTAGTATTGTACTTGTATGTATATCTTTGTTAGGACGAAAAAGCTTTAAACCACAGGACGTGAGGACATTTTGAGGGTTAAGATGTTACAAATATGACAGGAACAACATTGTTGCTCATGCCATACGACTTATTTATTATTTCTCCTCTATTTGTCTTCGAAATAATAATCTGTAAAATGTGATTTTCTGTTGTTATTTCTTCTCACCTCAGGAGGATCCGTTCAAAGTGAAGCCATCAGTGTTCAACAATCAGCCTCAGGAGCTTCCTCCTGACCCCTTCCACTCTGAAGACCCCTTCATATCCGACCCATTCAAAGGTTATTATCACCTACTCTTATTTTTACTGCCTCTCCACTTTCCTCACCGTCCTTTCTCCTCATATCTTTTCTCAGATGACTCTGGCTGCCTTTTTTCAAATCAAGGTTTTTCCGACCTTGATTTGCTCTCACTATCATCTATGTCTTCTTCCGTCTCTGTTTGATTCTTCTCCTGTAGGTGACCCTTTCCAAAACGATCCTTTTGCAAAGCAGCCACCAGCACCTACAGGTATTATCTTAATCGACTCATCAATTCTCCGTTTTTTCAGCATCTTCAATGTGACTATTTTGTGGTTTATTTGCTTCATGTGACAAAGAAATCGTTAAAACTGATTCAGTTTGTGCACAAAGTTTACAATTATCATCATTTCCTGGTTTGGGAAAGCAGTTTTAAACATTTTCTGACATTTTCTGGACCAAACAATTCATTGGACGTATGAGATAACCATGAGTTGCAGCCCTAGTGCTCAGAAACATAAAAAAAATTCAAATATATGATTCAGTATCCGCTGCGGCAACCCCACAAGAAAGAGACAATCCAAAAGAAAAACTTGCATTTGTCAGTTTATACTGGTTTTCTCAATCTTCATCACAAAAGCTCAGCAAAACCAACTATATAACACCAAAATATCTTTTAAATCCAAAATGTCAACCTGCATTTGCCTAATTTTGGTGAAATATAATAACAATAATAATAATAATAATACATCACATTTATATAGCGCTTTTCTCGACACTCAAAGACGCTGTACAAACACAAAACAAAAACCAAGGACAGGACTGAAATAAAACAATGGGAAATAGACAGTTAAGTGTAAGCAGTTTTGAACAGGTGGGTTTTGAGTAATGATTTGAATGTCTTTTAGTGAGTCTGAGTTCCTGATGAGTTTTGGGAGTGAGTTCCAGAGAGTGGGGGCGGCTGCAGCAAAGGCTCGGTCCCCCAGGGTTCGGCGCTTTGTCCTGAGGGGAGTGAGGAGGTTCGAGTCAGCGGATCTGAGGCGGCGGGTGGGACAGTGTAGGTGGAGGAGGTCGGTGAGATATGAGGGAGCCAGGTTATGGAGGGACTTGTAAGTGATGAGGAGAACCTTGTATTGTATGCGGTAAGGAACAGGGAGCCAGTGGAGTTTTTTGAGGATGGGGGTGATGTGGTCACTGGAGCGGGTGTGGGTGAGCAGACGGGCAGCAGAGTTCTGGATATATTGTAGTTTTTGAAGGTGAGTGGAGGGGAGACCGTAGAGGAGGCTATTGCAGTAGTCGAGTCTGGAGGTAATGAAGGCGTGGATGAGGATTTCTGCAGTGGATTGTGAAATATGGCTAAAATAAGTACCTGTGTAAAATTACCTTGTGTTGAAAATGACTAATTTCATTCGATTTTTTCTCAGTCACTGCTGAGTTTGAGGAAAATTAGAGTATAGATACAGATTTATATGTCTATGAATAACAATAACAATGTGTTTTTATGGTTTTTTTTTATTTTGCCTTGCTCGCGGTGGAAGGCTCGCCTGCGTCACGTGTGAAAACATCAGTCAGTGAGTTCAACCGTGGCTTGTGTAACACTTCCCTCTTCTGTGATATTGTGGAGTTTCACTTCTCTGCTCATTAGATGGAGATCAGCGATAGAAATCAGCGGTGTACGTCACGCCCAGATGGACAGCGATCACACGGACTTTCTCAGGCTCGCTCCCCAACTAACACATTATTTAATTCAAGACTGATTCATTAAGAGATATTTCACTTTTTCTATACCATGTTTGCTTGGTGATGAGCAAACAACTTTCACACAACTAATGCTATTACTAATCTGTATAACCTGGTGCATTATTATACCCTATGTATGTATATATATATATATATATATGTATATATACAATATATATATGTATATGTATGTGTATGTATATATGTATATATATATATATATATATATATATATATATATATATATATATATACATATATATATATTGGACCTTACTATTGAAAGCAATCATTAAAGGGACACTTCACCAAAGAAATATACGCAAACCCTTCCGACAACTTTTCGCCTCTGATGTGTCTTGCTCATTTACGTAGGGTGCAAATCACCAAAATGGACGCCAAAATTCCAAGTGGCCGACTGCCTGTTGAGTTAAAGCCATGGTTATTTTGATCGTCTTGGTCTCTCACATCTTCCCACCAAGTTTCAGAAAATTCAGTGGAACTTAATGTATGCCGAAGTTATGGGTCACTTCCTGCTTCACAGCGAATGGTCGCAAAAACGGGGGTTGCCATGGCCACGCCGTTTTCAATCCGCAAAACCTTTCATTAGCTTTTCACCCTTGATCTGTGTAGAACAAATTGGAGCATTTTTTTATTATCTCTGTGCGACAAATGCGCTTGGAGTTCGCTCATTTACGTAGGGTGTGAATCGCCAAAATGGACACCAGAATTCTAAATGCCGACTTCCTGTTACGTTGAGGCCATGGTTACGTTGACTTTTTTGCTCGTCTGGGTCTATAACATCTTTCCACCAAGTTTGGGGAAAACTAATTGTTTGAAAGATCTCCACAAAAAGAACCCAATTCTGTTAGAAAAGCTGACGTTGTCCATCGTTTCTGCTGCAGATCCTTTTGGCGGAGACCCCTTCAAAGAGACGGACCCGTTCAAAGCTTCGTCCGAAGACTTCTTCAAGAAGACCACAAAGATGGACCCCTTCTCCACGGCAGACCCCTTCAACAAAAGTGCCACGTTACCCAACAACAAGGTACCCTTTTTAAAGACTTAGAGTTGAACATATATATGCAGGCATAAAACCTTGAGAAAATCTGTGTTTTCCTGTGATCGTATTCTTGTTCCTGGCATCTTCACTTGACGACTGCTGAGTGTGATGTTTTTCCTTGGGCAGATTTGGTGCTGCTGTAAAAAAAAATCCCTCAGATTTTTATTTTCTTGATGCACAGTCAAACAAAACAAGGGAACTCACAATCCTTAATGATATTAAGCCAAATAAAAGTTTGTGACTCAACCCGAATTTTCCCTCTGAATGTTTTCCAGCAACAAGCCACAAGTCACTTCACGAGTGGTGATCCGTTCTCTTCAAGTCACCCAAAACCCAGAGGAGCAGGTACAATTTGATTTCAATTCATGAAGAAAATCAGCAATTTTACATCACATTACACAGGATATTGATCCACTGCTGCCTCTAAACTAACTTTAAACGTGTTACTTTGTGACGTTGGTTTACAAAAGTACGACATTAAGTTCCTGGTGTTAAAATCACTCACACTCTTAATTTCCAGGCCGGAAAATGTGCTTTCCAACAGCGAGATAAATTGGCAAATGTTTTAATTTTTATTCATTTAAACTTTATTTAACCAAGGATAAAGTCTTGGCACGTAGCAGGCCATATAAGTTAGGGCACGGATACAACTCAAGCTAGCATAGTCTAAAAATAATAAAATATACATAAAAATCGACTTAAAATACACAAAATGTAGGATAAAACTACATAATCAGCATTTTTCTCAGTGTTTTTAAGCCAAACATCTACAGCCAGATGTTAATACATTCTTTAAGTAATCGCAGACGTAGATTTTTTTTTATTAAAAAAGCCGCTGATTATGTGACTAAAATCTGCCTTTTTTTCCCCTCGTGTCGCCCGCTTGCGTCCATGTCTTCAGTGAGAGCTGAAGTCTCTGTGTCTCATAAAGCCACACTTCATTAAACCTTAACAGTCGTTTTAAAGGCTTTCCATCAAGTGTTTGCGGTTTTTTCAGATGTAGAAAAGAAGAAAAAAAAAAAGACCAGGTTTTCAGGCTTCTGGATCCCCCAGAGATTCCATAAATGAAGGTTTCATGTGTGCAAGTCAACGGAATGGAAGCATGGTCTCATGTGAAAACTCTGCTGGATTTACATTTTCCATTTTAATTGGCTAAAACCTACATATGCAGTATTTATATGAGGGGGTGCAGCGGTTCAACGAGCCCATGGTTTGGTTTGTTTTGCGGTTTTGGGTCACTGTTTTTATTTTTTACACGTTAAAACCTTCTATTCCCATTGTGTCGTCGCCAACAGGATTTGGCATGTGTACTTCTCGTTACTGTAACTCCTACACCGTTTGTGATATCTAGAAAATTGAGAAACTATGGACTGGCGACTGCTGACACTAAACGGATGCCGTGTATAAACACAGTAGCTCGCACACAATCCAATCCATGCAGAATCTATACTACACACATTTAATGCACCAAGATATTGAGGTTTACGCCCCTAAACTGAACCGTGACTTGTGTGTTGAACGGTTTCACCTAAGTTATATCTACTTAAGGAAAATGCACACGTTTTTAAGTTTCTCCATATGTTGGATTTATGAACTAAATCACTTTTAGCAGTCTGTGCTCAGCAGATACCTGTTACATATATAAATAAATAATAGAGTGTAATAACATACCAGCATTAGACAAAGTGTTATCACATCAACAATCAGTGTTTGTTGTTTTTTTATTAGTGTTAATACTGTGGCAGTGGTGACACAAGTTAAAGGTGTTTAGTGTCAAAATGATGCAAACCTAAAGAGGCCACGTCTTCTCTCGTGTCCTCTGTAAAGATGTAAACATGAGCAAGGCTTTACAGCGAAGGTATGAACGGTATTTTGTTTAGTTCTACACTGCATTCAAACATATATGCTACCTAAATCTCAACTGTGACTTTACAAATGAGACTATTTGTGTTTGTTCGCTCAGTTTGCAGTAAATGTACCTTTTTTAAATTAATTTATTTATCTTTTTATTTATTTTTTTAAATAACGTCCTTGTCCCGGTGTCATTTTCAGATTTATTCGGCACGCTGGACCCGTTTGGCAGCAGTTCGTTCAGCAGCAGCAGCAACAGCTTGGGTGGATTCGCAGATTTCAGCCACATGTCCAAGACCAGAGACCCGTTTGAAGGCAGAGCCAGCTGGATGCCAGATTACCAGAAGGTTCCTGATTATCAGAAGGTTCCAGACTACCAGAAGGTTCCAGATTACCAGAAGGTTCCAGACTACCAGAAGGTTCCAGATTACCAGAAGGTATCTCCAGAAGAGGCCTCTGTTTTCCTGACAGCTCACAACAAAGGATTTTTAATTTTATGTCTTTAAAAGGAATAAATTATGAAAAGGCCTGGATTAACATCACTGAAAATGGAAGAGATTAGAGGTTGATTAAATTACAAATGTTTGTTCTCGATCAATGTTGCTAAGCAACTAAAACTTTATATTTCCTTTCTTGTCAAACATTTATTGTTAGTTTATACGTTGTTTTTTGTTTGTTTTTTTAAATACTGAAAAAACATGATAACTTCAATAACTGGTAGTGAAGTTAAGCATTTTTTTATTATTTAATGGTAGAAAATGAAGAAACTTGGCTTTCAGTGACTGATTATTTGACCTAATCTGAAACACATCTGTATTTTTAACAATTTTTTCCTCACTTTATAATGTTCAAATATAAACAACCCTCTTAAATGATGATTTAAATGTATTTTGACTGCAGAGTATATGATGTTTAAAACCATGAATTGAACTGGTTCCCCAGTAACATCCGCACCAGATTTAAGAATTGAACCACATTTCTTTTTTATGATGCTTTATCACATCACTGCCACTGAGATTACAGTGTCTGTAAAACCATGTCATTCTCTTCTGTCTTCTCACTCTATTTCCTGCCAGTCAGTATTTGTGGATGACCCATTCAGCAGGAAGAGCGATACGCCGGCTCTGCCGCCCAAGAAGAGTGTTCCCCCGAGACCCAAACCACCCAGTGGTGAGTCACATGACGCAAACCTGGACAGATGTAAAAACACACATCCAAACACGTAAGACATCAGTTGACTGAGCCACAAGCTTTCCAAACACAGTGGAGGAGACAGAATTCATCATTTTCATGGTGACCGTGCACCCTGCTAATCAAACTGCTAAAGCTTTCAATTTATAAGCAGAAGAATTTATGAAGTCAAGATTTTATCACGCAAAATACTTTATTTAATTTAATTTAACTCCTTAAAAACTATTCATCAAGAAGCTCACAGGGTTTTTGTGGGCTTCTCTTCCTACTTACTGTTCCTACTTAAATAAATGTGCTGCTCTTCTCAGGGATACATACCAAAAATCCTGTATTCTACAGGGATGTCCCAATCTGATATTGATATCTGATATCAGTCCCATATCAGCCAAAAAACAAGTATCGGATTATATCGGACTGCCTCTAAAATCTCTGATATAAGCGCTCCAATACAAACAGTCCATTCCGCTCCAGGACTTCTATCCAGCAGTGCCCGTTGTGATCACTTGGGCTCTGCGTGTTGGATGCATGTAGAGCCCACATGAACAGCGTGTGTGTGCTACTGCTATTTTAGAAAGTAAAAATTTTTCTTTAACCTCTGAAATCAGAGGCTATGAAGCCGCACAGCGAGTGCGAGCTAGCAGTTAGCATCACGCTAGCTCATCCTGAGGCATTATTTCAAACACCAGTGCCACCTGTCGATTTCAACAGCCTCCGTTTGTTAATTATACTCAAAAAACCAGCCATGCCGAGAGCTTTCTATGTTTAAATGTGTCTTGAAGCTCCACACACGGAGCTAAGTACGTCTGCGGTCCATGGGCTCCGGGTTTACTCTGAGTCACTCACCCTGTGTAGGTTGGGCTAAAAATAGTGAAAACAAGGGGGGTGTTCTCGGAAGACACGCTGTCACCTGTGAAACACGGGTGCTCTGAAAACACCCATTAGCACTTGGTACTTCTGATGAAATTAACCATAGACTGTATCAAATGAACATGGCAAAAAATCGAATGATGAAGGTTAAAATTTCTGTAACCCATTGGTTAATAATAAATGGGTCAGTTTTTCTCAAACCTACTGTGGCTGACTATTGTTCTCTGTATAAGTAATCTCACTTGATCAAGCCTATTCTTACATTAAACACTACAAAATAAGTAATTAAAGTATGTATTGTTCGTGCTGATATCGTATCGGATTGATATCGGTATCAGCCAATACTCAAGGCTGCAATATCAAGATTCAAGATTCAAGATTTCTTTATTGTCATACCAACACACATTAGACATGAGGTCAGAACTAAAGTCAGTCAAAGTTCAGTCTCTCCAGAACCCGGTCAGCCCAGCAATAAAAGAAAGAAAGAAGAACCAACAGTTTAACTTAACAAAATATAAATAAAAAAAAAACATTAAAACTTTAAACCTCTGGAGGTAGGGTGCTGTGCAAAAAAAACGGTATTTTGTATATTGATATATCGGTATCAAAACAACAAAAATAATTGTTAACATAGGGCTGAGCTCACACCGATACTTAGCATCGGTACGATACAGGTTAAAAATGCATGGATCGGACATCGAAAAGATGTCAACTCTGATACGAACCAAAAATCCTATATATCGCATTTTTTTACTATGCAAAGACTGCAGAATATTTGGAAGTTACTGATTAACTGATATCAGTAGATCCTTGAGGCTGTGATATCGGTATCAGTATCGGAATAGCTGATATCTATGGAATTAGATTTGTGTCAATATTTTCAACTCTTTTCGATTTAATCATTAAAAAATATTGTATTTTATTGTTGGAAAATACATTTGTTCTTTGCGCTCTCTGGAACTCATTCTCCGTCGACATCCGACAAAATAATTGAGGCTGTGATATCGGTATCAGTATCGGAATAGCTGATATCTATGGAATTAGATTTGTGTCAATATTTTCAACTCTTTTCGATTTAATCATTAAAAAATATTGTATTTTATTGTTTGAAAATACATTTGTTCTTTGCGCTCTCTGGAACTCATTCTCCGTCGACATCCGACAAAATAATTGTGAGTATCTAACGTTTATAATCTGACAAATGTTAGATATTTACAATTACTTTGTCAGATGTCGATGGAGAAAACTTGCGACAGCGACTCCAAGCCTGTGATGACTTCCAGTCCATTCAGCTGTCGCCCCAAAACTCTATATTTTCAAACAATAAAATACAATAGTTTTGAATGATTAAATCGATATCTTATTTGCTTTGTGAAAAGTGGAAAAATATGTAAACACATATGTACATGTAAATCAAAATCAGCAAAAGCATTTAAGCAGAGTCCTTAACAACAGTTGTTACACAGTTGAAGAATTATGTCTTTAAAAAAAAATGACCGCTTCATAGTTCATAAATGCTCTAAAATGACTGTGTCGGACTAGTATCGGTACATACTCGAGGTCGTTTGGCCCATCACTTTTAATCTTGCCCTAAGTTGAGGAAAATGGTTTCCTCATCAGTCCACACAAACCTCCACTTTTGTTTCCTTTCTGGCATTTTTTCCAGAGCAATGAAAGCGACATTTTAGTCTTTTGATTTCTAAACAACGTGCTTTTAATTGCTTTTAACCTGGTGCACTTACTCACGTTCACCTTCCATCTGTATGCCGTTTTTCCCAATACGTCAAGTGTTCAAACTTATATCCAATGTTTAGTATTATTTGTTGTTATTTCCTGTGAATGCATTCTGGATTTTTTATAAAAATATGATGTAGGAGTTGTCTTTAAATGTGGAAAACAACACAAAATCATTGTTGAAACTGCTCCACTTTGACTGAAATGTTTTGCTGTCCAATAACAGCATCAAATAAACCCCAGATAACAGTTTTGTTTGCATCAAAGCGACAGTGACAGCATCACAGGTTCGTCTTTTTAAAAAACAGGAAGCTTTCTGTCATACAAACCCAAGTTTCAGAATTGGTTTGCTTCAATGTGGTAACCACATCAGCATCATACCTATAATCATAACCACTATATTGGAAGTTTGACTAAGAGTGATCAAGCTTTTCAAAAGATACGTAGAGATTGTTTTTACTGTTTCAGTTTTCAGCAGCAGTCAATGGTCACATTCTAAAAAAATATCGAGGCTTCACTCTGTATTCATGTCTGTTTTCATTTAAGAATGATGGAGGCCACTGTGCCTCAACACAGTTCCATCTCTGAGCTCTGTTGGCAGTTCCTTCAACCTTACGCAGTGTTTCCCGTTCATTATCTTGACCGCGGGCAGCCTTCCGTGTTCAAACACTTTCAAAATGGAGAAAAACAACGTTTCTACCTCTCTCATAATAGCATAAAATATCTCTAAAGCTCGTGGAAAACACACAAACATCTAACAACCAACATCTGGCTTTTGTCTGCAGAGGAAACTGATACAATCAGGGTTTACCGACAAGGTCCAATGACTCAGCGCTTGCTGGTGCACTCGGGTATTTATCGGCTCTGATTTTGATCGTCGGCCATGATGGAAAACTAACACCTGGTTTAATGGGCAAATTTCTCCGTATACTATTTAAATTTTTCTATTCCAAAGGCAGAGTTAACACCTTTGACATGGAGGAGAAATCTAAAATCGTTTAGTCGTCGAGGAGTTTGAATTGGAACCTAGAGGTCGATTATGCTGATATACAAGTTTTTCCCTCCATCTGATAGTAGATGATTTACTCAACCGATGAATTTAGTACGAGCTCGGCAAATACTTCACAACCATAGAGTACTTTTACCTTGAAACGGACAGAAATTACTGACATATTGGACCGTTCTAGACTTTGAAACTGTATTGAAAGCAAATTTTTTGATGTTTTTATTTACTTTGAGCCTCATGTCGCATTCAGAGGAAATAAAATAAGAGCTCGATTCTCCAGAAGAGAAGCCTTGTTCTCTCCAGAGGTCGACCAATCTGGGTTTGTCTTTGACCGATGCTATTTGCTTTTAGAAATCAGAGCAGACAATGGCCTCGTCTTCCTCGTTTTACAAATACCTGCATGGAAAGGAACAATATATACACAAAAAATCAGAATAAATGAATTTAGAAAATGTATAGTAACAAAATGAATGTGTCACAGTGCTGCTCAATATTGGGAGCCGTTCTCAATAATTTTGTTTTGCGTTTACTTTTAAATACATGAAACAGGTCATTAAAATAACCCGGAACATTTATCGAGTTTCTGAGAATACAATGTGTCGTTTGTAAAGAATTGGCTGTTAATTAAAGAATGGCAAATATTACTGATTAATTACCGGAGTCGCTCTGCTCACGTACACCGCGCCATTTCAGTTAACATGGCCGCCAAAATGGAAAGTATGATGCTCTGCTCCTGCGTCTCAGACCTGACATGTTACATGTTTTTTTTTGCTGCGTTTCTGGACTGTAAAGCAGTTTGTGCAGCGATATCAGCACAGTGGTCGCTTGTTGTCCATAAAATTCTCTCTTTATTTTCCAGGCAGAAAGTCAGACCTCGTAGCACAGCTGTACACTTACCCACAAGTGGCCTGTAATTCTCTCTCTCTGTCTCTCTCTCTGTCTCTCTCTCCCCCCCTCTCCCTCTCCCCCACTCTCTCTCTCTTCTCTTTCATCGTCCAGTGTGGGTACCTGTCACTGCACGCGACGACAGTGAACCACATGTGCATGCATCACTGCCGCCACCGCAGTTCAAATTAATTCTGTGGGAAACAGTGCTTGTGACTTGGCGAGTGGCTCTTTAGTATTCTTAGAATATTTGAACACAACTTCCTCTTAACTTAATATGTTGTTACTAAGATGGTGGTGTGAGGATGTGACAGATTTCTACAGCGCTGTTTGTCTTTCAATCAAACACGGGAAATCCATTTAACTCTAGTGCCCCAATGGAAGGCTGCCAAAAATGGAACGGTCTGGGCCGAGCTGAAACTCTGCCCTAAACCACATTTTTTTGTTTATATTGTTAGTAATATTGTGATCCATCTTGTCCAGTGACTTTAATTGTCCTCTTTAGTTGGTAGCAAAGTCTATTGCTCCCATTTTCTGGGGAAGCTTACTCCTTCAGACCTCAGACAGAAAGTCAACTTTTCCAATGAACTGGTTTCTTTTAACCCTGTTCATCCACTGATACTGAGACTTGGGGACTCAGTTTTATATCATCCATCCATCCATCCATTTTCTGTCGCTTTATCCTCCACATGAGGGTCACAGGGTTCACGGATTGTGCCAGTCTCAGCTGACATATGGCGTATTTCCACCTGCTCTACTCGTCTCGGCACAACACGGCACGATTAGGTTGCATCTCCACTACAAAAAAAGTACCTACTTAACGTGGGTGGAGTCATCACTGCGCGGCTGAGTGAAACTGCGGTGACTTTGTTTTATACGCAACACACACAAGTAACTAGTGACTTTACACCAGACTCCTGTAGTTGTTGTAAGCCCACGTTTTTAGGAGTGTTAAGTAGTTTTAACTGATCTACAGTTCTGCACTGTTCGGCTTGATTTCTGTCAACACAGGAGTACAGCCTCCTACTCCACAGACTTCAGCAGCAGCGGTCTGTGATGCCGCTTGCGATCGCCAGCGCTGTCCCTAAATACACCATACTCCTCTGTTAAATATAGAGATTTCCCTGGTAGTTGTCGGAGATTAACCCACGGTTTTAGGATTGTTAAGTAGTTTTAAGTGATCTACAGTTCGGCGCTTTTCGGCTTGATTTGTGTGGGGGACGTCTCTTCCTGTGACGGCACTCCGGCCAGTCAGTGGCCGGCAGTCTGACCAATCAGTGCATAGTACCTACTAGGCACGCTTTTAGAACCCCGTCGGAGCAGGTACTAAAAATAGTACCTGGTACCAGGTACTATGCTATTGGAAATGCTACTTAAACCGTTACAGACACTGTAGAATCCCCAGCAAACAACTTCTTAAATATGTATGTGAAGTTTTTTTGATTCATAATTAGTGTTGAAATTTTTTTTTTCATATGTGTGTAAGCAGATAACATCTTTTAACCCCTCCCTCCTTTGTGGAAAGTTTCAAACTATGCTCTGATCTGTCAACAGGAAAGCGCAGTGTTGTGGGTACAGGGAAGCCACTGCCATCATACACTGTGCAGTCAATTCTAAGTTCAAATACCTGAAACAGCTGTGGCAAGTAGTGCTGTGCTGTGCACTGAACCTGTTGCATCAACTAGGACCATATCAAACTAGAAAACACACTTATATGATGAAATAATGCATGAGAGCTAGTGAAAGTATTACAGGGTTCACAGCTTGTTGAGTGAACGGGAGCAGTTAACGAGATGCATTCAAAGGCCCTGGTAAATTTTATTACAATGTGCTCAAGATACCTTATAATTTCCTCGCTTCTGCAAATATGCGCAGTCTACTTAGTAAATGCTTATTGTCGCTGCCCCCTGGTGATTATAGATGCAATCACTGATCAGACATTAGCTTTATATCTTTTTTAATATAGATATATATAAAATATATTTAATATATATTATATTAAGACAAATAGTCACAGTAACAGATAATACTATGCAACTGCAAATCCCTTTTTATGATTTGATCATGTATGCAGTGATTCCACGGGTCTTTGAAATCCTTGAAAGTTTGTGCAAGAAAGAAGTTAATTTGATATTTAGGTGAATGTCTCCCTTGTTTGTTTCCAAAGCCACCTACTGTTTCATGCCCTGCATTGCTTGATGTACGTAGACTACGCAGGACAAATGTGGAGTCATAATTACTAGCTGTGTTGTGGACACTGTCCCTGTCTCTCGCTTTGTCATTGTCATGAGAATCCATGCAGAACAATGAGCTAGTTAAGCAAGAGAAAGCAAATGATGATGTGATGCCTGGGAAATGGAAGATTCCAACATCTCTGTCTCGCCAAAGACAAAAGACGACAAGGTCAGTCTTTATGACAGAAAAAACGTCCTAAAGAGGCAACAGTTTCAGTAAACGTCAAGTGGCCTTCTCATCTTAAGCTGTGTCAGCATATTCAGTCCTTGACATTGGTCCTGGGAAGTCCTTGATTTTGATGTCAACATCACATTAGATACTGGAACACAACAGAGCCTTATTTTGGTACTTTACTCTCATGTTATAATAAAAAAAACATAGTTTTAGCTGTGAAAAATAATTGCACACTTGCAAACAGTGCAGTTTTTATTGACTGCATCAGGCTCTGCTTCAGGTTCATTACAAAAGCTGCGTCACGGCCGGCGGGCAGAGCATTTCATGGGTTTTCTGTGGTGCGTGAAGCTGAAGCAGCTGCTCCGTTCTCTGTCTTCTGAAAGACTCTGAGGACACCATTAAACGTACACAGTTTACTGCCTAACCCTAGCCAACAAGGAAAGACTTATTACAGTATCTTGATACTTTTAATGGCACCTGCATTTTCACTTTATTACATTGTGGGAGGGGGGGAAAGTGTCAACAGTCCATCACACTACCTCACAGTATAGGGATTTAGAAAAGAACATAAAAATGAGTGCACAGAAATATGTTTCTTTATCCTTGCATCTTTGCGACTTGCCATGTTATCTCACGTCTGGTGTGAAAGGGTGCGAGCAACTGTCAAAACTGGAAGCAGAACCCAAAGAATCGGACACACAATCAATCGTGCTTTTAACACGTCGTGTGTCCCGTTTTTTGTCCATCATCGGTGAAACAGAAGTCATAAGAACTTTGTAAGAACTTAGTACTTTGTACTAAGACTCTGTCTTTGTTCCCGTTTACACGACACGTACATCCTGCTCTCCGTATGTGTGTATATATATATATGTGTGCATATATATATATGCGTACATATATATATATATATATATATATATACACGTGTGTGTATATATATATACGTGTGTATATATATATATGTATATATATATATATACATGTGTGTGTGTGTGTGTGTGTGTATATATATATATATATACATATAAACTCTCAGTGAGCTTCATCTGCAGTTCACTGGTGAGTCGCTGCACCTGCTCTGTGCAGACAATCTCTGAACAATTCCTACAGATGAAGGAAATCAAGTAGAGCAAAAGAAGACTCACCAGTGAACTGCAGATGAAGCTCACTAAGAGTTCACACATATATGTATATGTGTGTGTGTGTGTATATATATGTGTGTATATATATAGTTACAGAATTTACAGAGTCAGACACGCCTTAACATCCTGAACAGAAGACAGTCTTTACTCCGCAGTGCAATCTTTTTCACACATTCTCAGGCAGTGAAACCATTAATCAAATTAATCATAGACTATTTTAACAATCCTTCTGAGGTTGTTGTTGATGTTTTTCTTCTTAATAAATTATTCAGCTTCTTAAATTTTCTTGGCACCTTTTTTTAGGTTTGGGAATAAAATATAACATATATATGGACCAAACTATAAAATAATAACATGACATGACATTTGAAGTTAACTTTCACAATCTGCTGTGTTCATGTTTGTATAGGGGCACACACACACACACATGATGGTGATGTTCAAAGAGTGATGATCTGTGGTTTGCTTGGCTTGTTGTTTGGAGACACACCCTTACTTGCTTCCTCTCTCTTCCCTTTGTGTGTGTGTGTGTGTCAGAAGGTCATGCTGCAGTGTCTGCAGAGAACACATCTCTGAAACTGTTGTTGGTGGGGTTTTTGTACGATGCTGCGTTTGCCGTCCTGTTATAGATATTAAAATGAGATACCACCACTCGGTGCAGATTATTATAAAACCAGGGTGGAGCTCCTGATCGTGGTTTCTCAAGTGTGAATGAGTGAATATGTGTGCGCGCCGCGCTCAGAAAGAGGAAAATAACTGATTGCCAGGCATGCGAGTTTCACACAGTGCGTGGAGTGTGAACAGCTGATCGGCCGGGTTATCTGGGTAGTAGGACTTGAGCGCCGTGTGTGCATGTTATATGTCAACAGTTTGACTGGTCCTGTGGTTTGACACCTTCACAAGCGACACGATGTGCTCTTAACGTTCCCACGATCCTCTGCCATCGCCGGCGCCGTCTCCCCGTTAATACCCGTAACTGTGGCGTCTTGGATTACTTGTTTTTTAGTTTGTGCCAGAGTTTCCATCGCGTCTGATACATTGAGATTGAGGTTTTGAGTATTTAATGTCTACATATTGTAGTTGTCAGGTTCATTAATTACCCTTTAATAAACATATAAATAACTTAACTTAACAGGACTTTTTTAAGGTGCAGTTTGTAGTTTCATGTTGCAGCAGAATATCCTTCTCTTGCAAGTCGGCTGGAGACGCCATGGAGCCTTCAGTTGGCATCAAAACTCAAAAGATGTCTGGTTTGTGGGCTACTGTAAAAACCTGGTGGTCCAAAATGGCAGCCTCTGTTGAGCTCATTCAGCTCATCCAGACACTTAAAGAGTAAATGAAATATAATTATGTTCAATTCACTTTGCACACTGGACCTTAAACAGCCAGAATTATACTAAAAATAAAATAAGAGACACTTTTAAAATGGATAACTACATTTTTTTAGATAGGAGATACAGAAATGGCTACAACTTGAAACATCTTCACATCTGTTCTAAGGATTTTGCTTATTTTTCTGTCATATTCACTGCTCAATTTTCACCCCCAAACCATCAATTAATGATGAATAAAGTACAGAAGTGATGCAGTATGGATAAATATTGTGAATGCATGTGGTTAAATCATTGTTTGTGTAGTTGGTGAGCAGGTGAACCAACAGTCGGTGCTGTGGGCACAAACCCAACCATGTGATTTACCAGGAAACAGTTGAGGCCCGGGCTCCTCTGTGGCTTCTGAGAGTATCGCTCTTGGTTTGGCTGTTTTTCATTTTTTCCGACCAGCTGTTTGTGCGATACTTCACAGGAAGGCGTTGGTATGGATTTTGTTGGGTTATTTTGCGGCGCTTGGAGGTGAAACTCTTGCGGCTTTCAAAAGCTGGATGCTGCCACAGAGGTGAAGCAGTGCGTGGGTAGCAGGACCGTGAGAACCGGAGGATTCAGTCGCTCAGATCAGATCTGGTGTTATTAACATAGACAACCTCACTAAGGTCAGCGAGGTGACTTTCTCAAGTGGGAGCTGCGCTGATGAGTCATGTTGTTCTCTGAGCTCCTCTTAGTCTGTTCACATCCTCCTCTACAGATACAATATGTGAAACCTCAAACCTGTTAGCATGTGTTTTTAGTATCTTTGCTTCTTTCTTTGTCACCGCCAGCACAATGCAAATGATTCCCGTGCTTCCCAACACTTCACACACACTTTTGCCCAAGCAAAGCCGCTTTTCAGCCGTTGAACTTGTTATTATTTGTGCATATTAGGGCCATATTAACATACCTAGGGCTGTTAATATGGTTATTGCAATACCACAGTTGCACCATGCAGACCAAATAGCTGTTCCATCATTCCTTTTCTTGCTTTTTATTAAAAGAAAAACAACTTTTTTACCAGAAAAAAACAAAGAAGTGGTTTTCATTCAGCGACATTTCATCCCCTGCTCTGATACACTGGGAGCTGCTGTACACACTCATTCTGGTTCATTTATACTGATATACAAATCAAATTATCATCAGTGCTGCAACTTTTAGTCTCTGTTAATTTCCTTTGTCTCCCTTGTTTCATTTACCTCTATATTTAACCCTAAATTTATTTTGATTTTATGCTTGTAGTATTGTCAAAAAATGTTAAATAAATTCAACTGTTTACTGTAGGAATGACTGTACTGAGAAACTGACATCACAAACACACGTGTGCCGCGCTGCTGAATCTCATCTGTGATTGGATGCTCGTTCTGCGGAAGTCCTGAGGTTTTGCCGTAATGAAACGTATATGAGCGCAAAGCTCTTATTTCTCTGCTTCCCGGTATCCATCCATCCGTTTATTAACCTAGCGCTTTATCCTCCACTTGAGGGTCTAGGAGTTACGGTAATGAGAAGTACACGTGCCAAAACCTGTCGGCGACAAAGCACTTTGAAATGCTTTGTTGTTGAAACGTACTATGTGTCTACGTGTAAATGAACTTGCCGTGTCTTTATTTGCATTTGCAGGGAACAAAGTCCACAAACATCGCTGTTTGTCAGTGTACAGAATCTTAATGCAAGTGTGAACGGTACCAAACCGCTTGTTAATAGTAACAATGACCATTCAAACACACCAAAAATACACACAGAAAGGTTAGTGACCCATTGAATTTCCTTATGTAATCTGGTTGTTGGTGCCAGGAAGCTTTTTTGGACCGCTGTAAAAAAGTTATCTTCTGTATGAGGTTGTTTACTTTTCTTTTATATCCCCAGGTAAGAGCACACCAGTGAGCATGTCCACCACAGCCGACCTTTCCAAACCGTCTGATCCCTTCCAGCCGTTTGGCGGTGAGGCCGTCGATCCGTTCCAGAGTAAAAAGGGCATGGGAGACCCATTCAGCGGCAAAGACCCCTTTGCCCCACCGTCGTCGTCATCGACAGCATCAAGTAAAGACCCCACAGACTCTACTGCGGGTTTTGCAGACTTCAGTTCTGTAAGTTGAGATGGGTGATACTGTTTAACTCAGCTGTGCACAGACACCAACACAGTCACTGCATTTTATCCTGAGTCACATTTTAAGGGTGGAGCAGAACCGGGATTTGTAACAGAGTGATTTTGGAGTTGAATCTTGAACTACCAAGACCAGAACAGTAGGGAAGAGTATTGAGAATCGATACTAAATGGGTACTGGTTCTTCATTGGTCAGTGCAAAATTTTAATCGGCACCTAAGATACATCTCCTGTAGGAAGCATAGTTTTAGAGTAAGAGAGTAAGAAATGAGCGAATGTGAAGTTGAAGTTGAAGATATTGTTGATTAAAACTTGTTAATGTCTGCACATACTCCACAAGAACAGAGAAATGTGAAGTCAGAAAAAGAACACATTTCTCTGTTCTTGCGGAGTACGTACAGGCTTAACATGTCTTTACTTGTGTAGAAATGAATCTGATAAAGCTACAGCGACGAGGCGGTTATATAATAATATTTTCCACCACCTGAAACTGTTTCATCCCCGCACCTTCACTGACCTATTGCCAGCATGAGCCTGACTCCTCACACACACACACACCCCCACACACACACACACACACTAAAAAGCATCACTGTGAGCTTTTAACAGACAGACGTTTGTCACAAATTTCCCAAATAGCATGTGTAGTAGGAGGAAGTCATGTTTCATATTGGTTTGGTTTTTGTGGCTTCACTTCTACCTGGTCTTAACAGTTGATCTGTACAGGACAGAGGTTTTATAACAAAGGAAGTTAAAAATAAATAACACAGTTGACTGGAACAGCTTTAACAGCAGCAGCGGCACATGATGTAAAGGATCAGCTAATCCAGCCTCTGCTCGGCCTCTGCTCTCATTTCTCTGCTGCAGCTCTTTATATTTCTGCCCTCCGTGTGTTTGTTGCTAACACTCTGCAGCTGTTACACATCCTTTTAATACCACCATCACAGCTCAGACACAAGAAATCATTCAGTTTTCTGCCAGAGAAGGCTGTCTAATAGTGTTGTTTTTAAGTTGCCAAAAATCAGTTTTTAACTATGCTCCCCATGTAGCCATGTTTTCAGTGACAATGAGCTTTCCCTGTACAACCACTCTTCAAAAAACCTAAAGTATCTCTCGTTTTGTGTCATATTGACTTTTTATTTACACAGAATTCAGTGTTATGGTTGCCTTAAAATGCAATTTCTGGAAAACGGGTCCCAGAGTAGTTGCGTTTTTTATTTTTCAATCAATAAAACAAAAGCGAAACACAAATACAGGGGGAAAACACTATTATCTTACAGGTCAGGTCATATATACTGCAGGCTTTGGGGATGTCATGTTTACGGAAACCTTTGAAAAATGATAAAGAAAAAGATCATATAGGGAAAGTTCTGTGTCCATGTGCATAAGACCTTGATTGTACTGTCGGTAAATAGAGTTTTGGCTGCTACACATTGATTCAGTTGAGCTGAGAGGTTTCATTTTTACTCCCAACATAAAGGTTATGATTTTGAGGGGTTTGTATGGGAGTAAGTGAAACCCGCGTTTGGTGATTGATCGAGATGAAACGGACCAGAAACCACAAAAGCTGCTCTGAAATCACCTGTTTCCCATTGTAAAACCACATTTTTATCTCGTTTACAACTATTGAAACAGAGTTGGTGCTGTAGGTTCTTATGTTATGCCGACGACATGCCGATATATCGGGAAAACGCCCAAATTCTGACTCTGTCTTTCAATCTTTTCTGTTGTGAAATTAACATGATATTTCCACATTGTGGTCGCAGCAGATTTCTTCATTGCATTATTCAGTGAACTGTTTGAGTCATCAGTCACATCGGAGAGTCTTGGCGTGTTTATCTAATACATTTTAAATCCCCTTGATCGTCCCCAAGAGCCACACTACTTTTTTCTCTCAGACTAGCTTCAGTTAATGTTGGTTTTAGATAAAGTAAAGCTCTGCTGTCCTGAAGTGTGACAGTCATTGAAGCTGTTTGTTTGCTGAGCTGCAGTTTGACTGCGATGCAGGAAAAGGTGTCCGCCCTTTCTGTGGTCGGTGTTTTTGAGTTGACAGGAAGAATATCGAGGTTTTGTTTTTCAGTTTCTGACAGAGGTGCAGAGTAAGTAAACAAGTTAGCAGTATGTTGGAGTGATGCTCACACTGTGGATGACAGTGTGAATTTCTCCTCCTGTCTCTGTGTGCGAGTGTCACACAGGTATAAACTTAGTGGGAAATTTGGTGCCACTCGATTTTCAGCTCCTAACACAAAGACACAGCAGTATCACTTCTCAACTCTCAGCTCCTGAATATGTCTAACCTGCATTAAGTGGCTCTCTGTTTGTTTGTGTGCATAAGATAGTTCTTTATAGTCCTTGCATGTGTCGTGTAACGCATGTTGTATCGTGTGTCACTGGAGTTTTCCTTTTCCTCACTCACATCCTCCCTTTTATCCTTGAAGTGCACACTTTTCTAGGCTTTCTCACTCTCATCACAGTGGAGTTATCCCTCATTCATTCACACTCGAGTGACAGCTCAGTTTCACCTGTCCATCGTCTCACCTGAGGCTCTGATTGACTTCTACTTCAGCCTCACTCACTCATTTGTTAGCATTGTAAAGTAGAGGTAGAGCGATTTATCGGTTGCGCTGATCAATCTTGCCAAATTGTTGTTCTCAGAAACTTGATAAATGTTGCTAAGTCACTAAAACTCTATTTTTCCACTGAATATTGCATTCTTTTAGCTTTTTGATGACCTGTTTCATGTATTTAGTATTAAATTGATGCATTATTTTAACACAGTTATAAAATGAAATTTGGCTAAATATATGCGTCAGAACATTTGGCATCAATTATCGGCTGCACTGATTTCTAAAAAATCAGCGTCAACCATAGAAAAAACCTACATTGGTCGACCTCTAATTGTAATAATTCTTCTATTTACTAACTGGTCAGTCATTAAAGTCATTGACGAGTAGCTGAAGACGATGCTAGCGACGGTGCAACTCTAGACAGTGTCTCTCTGCATGTGCTGCCGTGTGCGTGTGATGTCCTGTGAATTAGATCCACTCCCGTCTGATAATCTCTCTGTTCTGTAATCCCAACTCTCTGACAGGACCTGAAAAAGTCAAGGTAAGAGATTAAAACACACCTTTTATTGTGCACAAATGCAGAATGTGGAGAAGCATGTGTCTGTAGATCCTACATCATGTGTCGCTGGAAAAGAACTGGAAAAATGTTGGGTTAGGGTTAGGAAAAATTGTTTCTTGAGTGAAATCGCATGCTGGAATTCTTCAGTTCCACTACACTCTCACCTGTTTGATTTCACTAGTCACTAATAACAGTGTTTTTATTGATAAATTATGATATTGTTATTACATGTCCTCAATCATACAGTGTCTTGGACAGGTCAACACACTAGATCTGCAAAAATGTAATGATTACTAAATTTAAAGCCAGTTATTTTAATAATTCATATATTTTTTGATTAAATGTGAATATTGTCTGGTTTCTTTGCTCCATATCACAAAGAAATCATTAAAAAAACTGATCCATAAACCGTTTCAGTGAGAGTAATGCAGCACGGGATGCATTCAAGAATCCTCATCAATTTCATCACTTTTCTTCACTAGAGTTAAGAATATTTGGATATTTGGTGAATATTTCTTATATTTTATTTGGCTTTGTATGTATAGATATCTTATGCAAATGAGGAGACAGGTTGATGGAGATGTGATACTTGATACTAAAGCCAAAAGGGACGTCAGTGTTTCAACAGCGTCCGTTAAAATAACCCAAAATAAGGAGTTGATAAATTGTGGGCAGTTCTGCAGATTCCATGTCACTTTCTCTCCGTGTCTGTAGTTCGGGAACGAGGCTCAGCAGCTGGAGTGGGCAAAGAGGGAGAGTGAACGAGCCGAACGCGAGCGGCTGAAGAGGCTGCGGCAGCAGGAGCAAGAAGACCTGGAGCTCGCCATCGCTCTGAGCAAGGCCGAGATGTCCAACGCATGACCTGCCGCCAACAAACAAACAAACACATGCACCTCCCTCTTATATACACACCCCTCCTCGTCCCCCACCCCAACACTTAATGACTCATCGTATGAGGAGCAGAAGGAACTCCTGGCCCAAAAAAACAAAACAAGAGAACAAGAACAAGAAAACTGACATGAAGAAAACTGAAGAAGATGAAGAGGAGGCAACCAGACGCACTGTGTTCACACTCGGACCAATCCTGACACATCATCATCTCCACTGTTTGTTGTTTCTCCATCTCCACCTTCACTCAGTGCGTTCTAGAAGCTAAACCTGCTGCTAAAATCAGTCGCTAAAAGAGAAAGTACAAGGAGAAGCTGTTTGTTCGTGGATCTACTGATGTCGACTGATGCAGATCTATGCTTCAGAATCATATTACAAGATCATATTATAGGAAGACAGAGAGGCATGTGGAGGAAGCTGGATTTGGATTTTCACTCCTCAGGATGATCTTTCGTTGTGTGTCCTCCATGTTTGTCCCTCAGGAAACACTCGTCACAGATCCACATGTGAAGTGAGACCGCTGGAATTAGCAGAGGTTCTTCTCACTTCCTCTGCCCCCCCCCCCCCCCCCGCCCTGCCAACGTTTCAGGTTAGAAATGAAAGTGATATTAATCTTCTCATATGGCTCTTGTTACCCAATTTTTAAGTTTTTTTTTTTTTTTTTTTAAATATCAACCACACGGAGAAGTATGCAGAGAAACAGTGTGTGTGGAGACCTCAGCTTCTGTCCAGTGTGTATATATATATATATATATATATATATATATATGTGTGTGTGTGTATATACATATGTATATATATATGAATGTAATGTGTATATATATATGTATATACACATATATTCATACAAATATATGTACACATGGAGCTAAAAGCTTGACCCCACTGCTGTGACGTCACCACACGTTGGACTGTGAGGGATTTTTTTTTTTTTTTGCTACGTTTGACCTCATTTCATTTCTAGAGAGTGGAGATTTTAATAACTTTGGTTTTATTTTCTTGAGATGCTCCATTTAACGCTTCGTTGATATAAATGATATTTGACATGTTTTTGTTTTAAAAGAACATTTAAAGCTCCACAGTAGTCGTTTTTGTGACTGTGCAGACGGGCAGGGTTGTTTTAGGAGCTGCCGCAGTTTTGTCGTTAAGCTGGAAACTGAAAAAAATCTGTGAATCAAAAGTGCTGTATGACGGGCTCCAACCACTCGCCTCCATGTTTACGTGAGTTGTCTCCCTTTTACTTGAAGCGGCGGTAGCGACATTTTTTCAAGTTTCTTCACTTTGAGTCAGCTGTTTGTTATTTTGCTGTATTTTTTGCTGTATTTTTTGGATTTAATCATTCAAAAATATTGTGGGTTTTTTTTGTTTGTGGGCAGGCTTTTAGAAGCTGCCTGCTGATTGGCTACAGAGTTTTGGAGTGACAGCTCAGTGGACCAGAAATCGTCACAGGCTTGGAGTCGCTGTCCGTCTGGAACTTGTTCCCCAAGTTTCCCCCAATCGGCATCTGACAAAATAATTGTAAATATCTAAAGTTTGTCAGATTATAAACATTATAATATTTACAATTATTTTGTTGGATTTCGATGGAGAACGAGTTCCAGGGAGCGTATTTTCAAACAATAAAATGCAGTATTTTTGAATGATTAAATTAATATTTTTGTTGTTTGAAAATATTGACACAAATCTAATTCCATAGATATCAGCTATTCCGATACTGATACCGATATCACAGACTTAAGTATCTACCGATATCAGTCGTTTTACACCCTGCGAAGCTATTAGCGACAGCCATTTCAAGCAAATTTCAAATATTCTGCAGTCTTCGCTGAGTAAATTATGCGATATATATATAGGATTTTTGGTTCATATCGGAGTTCACATTTTCATCTTTCCGATGTCCGATCCCATACATTTTTAACCCATATCGGACCAATGCAGAGACTGAAACGAGCAAAAAGGTGACTTAAATAGTAAAAACTGAAATGTGACGCAGGATTTTGTTTTAAGTTTAATAGAGCGTATGTAAAGTGTAAATGAGAACAGTTATCTGGTGTCTGAGTGAGTCAGGATTAAACTGAGCATTAGACAGTTTGTTCTGTATGTGAGGACAATGCTGGGGGACAGAGGACGCATGTTCTACACGCGTGGAAACTCAAACGCTGGTGCAGTTAAAGCTGAGCAGTTTTGTGAACTGCCTCTCCCTGCCATGTCATTATTAACTGTTTGTTTACATGTCATGTTTACATATCACATATGACTTTTACTGTAGCCGTTACAAACTGTGTTCCTGTAGGAGAAGAAGAGGAGTGACCCTGTTACAGAGTGAGTTGACTTCTCTCTAAGCCGTGCACAGTAAACACGTCTGAGGTGCGGTGTTTAAAAAATGTAGATGTGGAAAGTATAAAATAATTATGCTTAATTTTGAGAGAAGAATTGCCAGATTTTATGATATGTTGTCTTTCATATAAACAGGGTTCCCACAGGTCCTTGAAATCCTTAAAAAATCTTGTTACGACGCCACCCACTGATCCCAAGGACAATCACTTGTCCAGTTGCAGATCACTAAAAGTGGACGTCATGGATGAAGCAGCTCTTATAAGTTGTCCTCCCATCTTTAGCTGTGACATTCTGTCCTTGAATTGTGAGGGAATTGGTCCTGGAAAGTCCTTGAGTTTGATGTCAACAAAGGTGTGGGAACCCTGTGTATGTATGTTATGTATTTCAGGAGCAGGGTCAGCTCTACACAGGCCACCATTTTGGACCACAGTGGACAAACTAAACGTTTACTGAAGGCTTTGTAAGTTCTCTAAAGGGAAGAATGAGGTGAGAGACGTTCAGCTGCAACATGAAACTCAAACATGGTACCTTTAACGCTTCTTATGGAAATGCTACTAAACCAGCAACAAATTATTGTTGAATTAATAATTTGGGCAAAGGTTCAAGCTTAAACACGTTAGGTTGATTTAAGTTGTGATATAAATCTGACGACTGTTGGCGTGCGCTGCTCAGACGGTCATCATTCACATTGTATTTGTCATCGTGATACCTCCCATTGTGCAATAGACCATGTTTATTTTTATTGTTTTATGTAAGAGTCTGTTTTCAATATATATATATATATATATAGCGTCTTATATGTCTTTTTTTTTTTTAAACAAATTTGTTTATTTATGCACCTGCTCGGCTGCCGCCGCTCAAACCCACGTTATTTTTTTAACATTAAACTTTTCAAGTTTACACGCTTGTTTTATCTCACTGTAACGCGTCATCTCACTCTGCTGTCGTTCCTCACATGAAGGTGAAATAATCTTTTTTGTTCTGTTTTTTCTCTGAAGATGCATACAATGTGTATACAGTCTGTATTATAGTATTATGTCTTATTATATTTGTCCCATAAAAAGTGAAGAGACGAAGGTTAACTGCAGTTACACTACTATAGCTGAGAGAAGAGACGCTGATCCTCTCTCTACACGCTCTGTACTGTTTACTAGAATAAACATTTCAGTTCAATCAGGTGATGCCACTGTGAGTTCTCTCTTTCTTCTTCTTCCGATCATTTCCAGCAGGCTGTACACAGAGAGGTGCGATGCTGCCCCCTACAGGTCAGAGTTCAGTCTGAAGCTTTTAATCCGCACATTCAAAGCTACACATCGCAGTTCTCGAGCTGGTGAGTTTTACACCATTATCACACTTCCACAGTGCTCTGAAAGTCATGTGACTGTATTTGTTTACACTGCCATGTTGGCAGGAAACAGTTCTGTAACATTTATTGAGCATGTAACATGTGCGACAATATTTTTTACATCATTTCAGAATATAGAATTCTGCATTTGTTTTGATGCAGAATTCAGTAGATAAAAATGAGATTTATGACGCTAAATTAATGTACAAACATCAAAAACAAACATTTAACAAACATTTATCACTCCCACTTCCGATTTTAATGGAACGCACCTTTACTGTTCATATTTTGTTACCGACTTATAAATAATATTAGCAATTTTTCAAATGGGATTCAAAGGTCAGTGTTTTTTTAAACATGTCATTCTGAACATTTTAGCACACGAAGATGAAAGTAGCTGAGATAAACTGAAATATAATCCTTGGAAACTATTAGGGGCTAATCACCAACTATTTTGATAATTGATTAATCAGGTTACTCTGGTTTCATTTTTGATCTGTGGACAAAAACAAGACATGCGAGACCATCATCATTTCCAGGTTTAGTAAACGCAGATTTACAAAATTTTTCAACATTATCTGACATTTTATCAACCAAACAAGCAGAAAATAATCGACAGATTAATCGATTATGAAGAATTATCCACATTTAATGTGACACACTGTCGATTGAGCGGGGAATCCGCAGCTTGTGCAGAGTGGAAAAAAGAACACTGTGCAAACACAGCGGACATAAACTGGACACACGAGCTGGAGGCCAAGCGATCTGATTTGCCATGTTAGCAAATGCTAACTGTCTCCGTATGGAATAACAGGAAATTCCTGCTAGGCTAGTGTTTACCCAGCAGTCATGAAGAAGAGGAAATGAGAAGCTCTTGAATGGGAATGTGGGTCAAACACAAGCGGAGTGTAAACGTGAGGTGTTTCAGGATCTGCTGCTTCTTTCTCAACTAAGCGACAGGGATTTTTCCTCCGTGCAGGAGCTAAAAAAAAACAGCTTCTACCTCTCACAAATACTGAGTCGAGACCCACAAATGGCCCACGGGAGATAATTCTTTCCCAACAGGATTTCTTTTAGTTAAGATTTATATGCATGAAATTAAGTTTTAATACATTTACCAAACATCTCCTCAAAATGATAGACTACATCAGGGTTCTCAGACTGACCGATTTACTATAAAGTTTTAATAAGAACTGATCCAAACTGACATTTTTATAATAACGATACATTATATTTACCACATTATTAAATGTATTAAATTCAACATTAAGATATACATATATATATATATATACATATATATATGTGTGTGTATATATATATATATATATAAGCTTATCTAGTGTTTTACTTAACATTGTCCACATTACTTTTTGTAATTTTGCATCATCATCATCAACACTTTTACTTTGAAATGATGTGCAATGTCATCCTGAATACTTTTAGTTTCACTGAGAAATGTTCACTTTACATTTTAGAAAGTGTTTCTCTTTCTTGTCTCTGTCTGTTTTAGTTTAGTTTAGTTTAGTTTATTGAGAACAGATGATTCCAGTGGGAGTCTCCAGCTCTCCCCAGTAGATGGCATCCTCTTCCCATTCATATAATTCCCACATTCCCTCAGGCAGTCCTGGCTTAATCTTTCCTGGAAGTAGTTTTCCAATGTAAAAGGTGGGTTTTTTTTGTTTTGTTTTTTTCCAAATAGCTGATAAAGCTGGATTTCACCAGAAAAATGTTTCAACTTCTTCTGCCGAGTCTTATCTGCCTCATCATCACTTACTGCAGCGGTGAAGACACGGTGTCACAGAGCTTCTGCTGTTTCTGTTTCCGAGCATGGATGAGGAGGCTTCAGAGGTATCACAGTGACAGTTTCAGTGCCTACGTTATCTCCTCCTGTGACCTTCTGACCTCTCACAGGAGGTTATTTATGGGAGTGTTTGGTTGGAGCTGCACATGATGTGGTGGAGGTCACCTGAGATAAACTGTTGCACAAGAGTGTGTGAGTGTGTGTCTACAGCCTCACACCGAGTGAGAATATCAGGGTGAGATCGTGAGGAAGGGGGAAGCATGCACGTGTGTGTGTGTGTTTGAAAACAACCAAAATCTAAAAAGAAAGTATTAAAGGGACAGTTTGCGTTTTTTGAAGGATAAAACTGACTCGTTGCACTAAACCCCATAGAGAAAATCAACAATTTAACATCACTGTACACAGGAGTTGTTGCACCACTGCTGCTTCCATCGGTGAGCTCAAATGTCTTGTTTTTGTGACTTCAGTGTTTGAAATCAGATTTACCTCGGTGACACAAAGTGACCACACGAGGCAGCAGTAGAGCAGCAGCTCCTGTGTCCCCGCAAGCTAAAAACACTGATTTTCTCAATGGACTTTGGTGCAGGAGAGCAGGTATGTAATTGTGCTTTGATATTCCTTGTTCTGCTTTGTTTTTGTCTACATAAAACACCACATAATGACAACACATGTTTAGTTTAATTCTATTCCCATAAAATAATTTAGAACTGATTGAAATATGCAAGTTTTTAAGACACATTTAACATACCTGTGGTCGTCTTCTGAGCCTCAGCTGGATCTGGGCTGGTATTTAAAATTTAAAATAAGACAAAACCACCTGCACCCTCTCCTCTCTCAAATCACACATTCCCACGCTCGTGTACCATGCTGAAAAAGTGAAATGAAAGTGTTTCATTTTTCACTTGAGTTGATCTGGTGATGATAGTGGCACAGGGGACGCTGGCTGGGTTCCCTTTTTTTCCCTCGGGGTCGACATGGGGCCGTTGTAGAAATGACACAGAGATGTGTGACAGTGAAATAAAGAGGTAGTGACGACTTTCAGACGAGTCAACAACAAAAATGACCTGAGCTGCAGCTGAAGGTCAATCATAGTCATTCAAAGACTGTTATACAGCGCTTTTAACTCAAATATGTGAATATTATTTGTTTTGTGTGACAAATTAACAAATAGAAACGTTTAAAAAACTGTAAGAATTCTGCAATTGTGATTACTTGCTGGCCAACGATTTGTTTAAAATTTAAACGACAGAAAACAAATCTTTTCTTCTCCAATGAGACCTCATTTTGTCCTGCATCTGTTACCACTAGGTGGCAGCAGCAGGAGAAGAAAGTATTTAGTTAGTGGAGTTTATGCAGTAAGTGATGACATTTACGAGGTTTCTTGAATGCATCCTGAAGCTGCTCATAGATAGATAGAATGTTAGTTAGATAGATAGAACGCTAGTTAGATCTAACACTAGATAGATGGATAGAATGCTAGTTAGACGGATAGATAGATAGATAGATAGATGCTCTAGGTGCTGGAATAAAAAAATCAACCTGAAAATCACAGTTATGAAAATCCCATTTCTTGCACATTTTTTTCTTCCTCACTCCCTCGTGAACTCTCCCTCATCCCTTGTGGGTCTTTCTCAGTTTATTTCAGACGGGGTTCCTCTTCCTCCTCACCCCTCTCCCCCTCCATCCCTACCCTCGTCCCACCATCCCTCCCTCCCACTCACTGTGGTTCGCCCCTGTGCCCTTGACGCAGACTCCCCATCTATATCGAGCCTCTGTAATTATGTCAGTGTAATGTTTGTATTTATAGGCAGCTGCCACAGCGCTCTGGCAGACGCTCGGTCCCAGCTGGGAAGCATCAGCAGTCTGACTTTGCTGCTGCTGCTGCAGGAGGAGGAGGAGCAGAGGTCACCAGCACCTCTGACCCCGACCTTCACCTGCTGCACCACCTCCACACCTCACATCCTAAGCTGAAATATTCTACATCTGTTGTGAGTCAAAATGTCCTGATATCTCAGTAATCAACCTTTGAAACCTCATCTTTACTTTATTTATCATCAGTTCCAGGATGTTTGGTGTCTTCATGTTTTTCCCTGTCAATGAAACTCCAAATCTCACGTCCATAGCTGACATTATTCTAGTCATGTTGTGAGTTATTGCTACAAAATGAAATGTCCTGATATTTGAATAAGATAGTGTTATTAATAAAAGGAGATGTAATTAAAGGCCAAACTGAAATGTAGGTGTCGAATTTGCTTTTAAAAATCGTTGTTGGCACAAAATAAAATTGAGACACACGAGGCAAAAGATAAACAAAGATCTCTTGCCACTTTATTAGGTACACCTGCTGAACTCCTTGTTATCGCAAATATCTAATCAGACGATCGCACGGGAGCATGTCAGGTGCGTTTAGGATCATAGACACGGTCACGGTGAGCTGCTCGAGTTCAAACTGAGCATCAGAAGGAAGAGGGAACTTGTTAATCTGCTAGGATTCATCAGAAAAATTAGGAAATTATCCTACAGTAATTCAAAGTACAACCAAAGTGTGAAGGAGACCACGCTGGATGCTGTATTGTATGCAGTGTTGTGCTTATTGTTTTTGACAATCACACTCAGGACTCCAGGCGTCATGTTTGTTCATTTAGTTTAATATGTACATTAAAATAGACTATTTACATTATATATATAAAAAAAATCATCTATGTACAAGGCAAAGTACATTTTTCTTCAAGACACAAAAAACAAAACAATTGTTATTGCCAAAGACTGTGTAGCCCTTTGTCAATGGAGAGATGTCGTGAGCAAAAGACCCCTGACTTCAAACGCTCGGGAGGATGACAGACGCACACACACACACACACACACACACACACACACGTGTGTGACATTCAATTCAAGCCTTCGAGGAAGGAGGACAGACTGGATAAAGGCAGTTTTTTTCTTAGTACAAAACGTTGTCTCAAAGCTTATTTTTCACGTGCAGTTTACAACAGAACACACACACACGTCGATTGTCTCTTAGCCAGTGGATAGTATGGCCATCGTAAATGTTTTTTTTGGCTTAATAACGTGTTATAGATAAAAAAAAAGGCACTAATGGTTGAAAATATGTCAAAAAAACAAAGGAATGTCTGCTTCCAGTTGCTTCAGTTTGCATGTGCCTGACATGTTCGAGTGGAATGTTCCTTTATTTATTTTTTATTTTTTTTGTCAATTTAAACAACAATCCTTATATATATATATATATGAGGACGTATGTATATATGTATATATATACATATATAAAAGTAGTACCAGCTACATAGTCACAAAAATACGTGTGAACAGAATTTTGTCTGTTTCTGTCAAAATCACTGGGTTTTTTATGGTGTGTGTATGTCGTCAAAAAAGAACTTTAAATAGATGTTTGTTTGTTTACAAATATATATTTGAAGGCATTTTGTGTCTCTTTGGTTTCCGGAAAAAGAAAGAAAAGAAATCACCATCATTTTCCTATAAATATTCCTGTAAAAAGAAACATTACAGCATAGTCAAACCTCCCTCATGTTTGTTTACTAGAGTTCATCATTTACAGGAACTCGCATCTATACATTTTAATGTCATGACATGACATCATTATAGTTCTGTTTGTTTGTTTGTTTGTTTTTCTGGTCAAAAGTCTTTTGTTCTGCTTCTTTCCTCTACATGTGCCTCTTCATGTGCAGAGCCAGGTGGTCGGATCGGGAGAAAGCCCGTTCACAGAGGTGACACTGGAACGGTCTGTGCCCGGTGTGCTTCCGGAAGTGACGCGTGAGCTCGTCAGAACGCGCGAACTTCCAGCCACAGCCCTCCCAGCTGCAGTGGTACGGTTTCTCTCCTAATAACAAACACAACAACAACAAAAAACGTGAGTTACATTGATTAAAAGTGATATTTGTTGATGTTATGACGTAGTAAACATGCGCAGCCACGTGGTTTCTCACCTGTGTGCGTCCTGAGATGCGCCTTTAGGTGCGAACTTTTCGTGTATGTTTTCCCGCAGCCGGTGAAAGTGCAGGTGTGCGTCGCAGTCCGTTTCCGCGGCCAGGACCTGCGGCCTCTCTTCGGCTTGGTGTCCATCAATTCCAGCGGGGAGGAGGGCGGGGTGAGGAGGACCCGCTGACCCGCCGCCGCCGGCTGCTGCTGCATGTTCATGCCCGCGTCCTCCGCGAACATGCCGGGGAACTGGGGCTGCTGGTGCGCCGCCGTGAACTGAAGCTGCATGCCGCCGTGATGGTGAGGGAACCCGGCAGGCGCGCTGCTGCGGTGGTGGTGGTGGTGCTGCTGGTGGTGGTGGTGATGCTGCTGCTGCTGCTGCTGGTGGAAGCTCTGCGGGAACGTGTTGCACATGTGCGGTTGATGACACTCGGAGCTCATCAGGTCGTCCGGGCTGAGCGGCGGGGTCATGCTGCCCGCAGCCGCCGCCTGCGGGGAGTTAGCGAGCCGCGGCTGCTGCTCGTACGACATCATGCACGAGACGCTGCCCTCGTGCTTGATTTTACTGCAGCTCTGTGGCACGAGACCCATGACAGGTCCGTATGTGTCCATGGAGGCGGGCTCCACTTTAATGTTCGGGTGCTCGGGGAATAAATCCTGAGTCGCGTGGAAAGACGCGGAGCTGATGAGGAATCTGCCCTGGATGCTGGGACTGTTCCCGGGGAGGAAGCTCGTATCCAAGTCGGAGCGGAGCAGCTCCGCCATCAGGCTGTTGTAGGGCGGAGGAGGGCAGTTCAAGTCCGGGACTGAGGTGTAGGTCTGCGGCTGCTGATACACGGACGCTTCTGCCTCCTGCAGCCGGTACGACTCCCCTCCGGTCCCGGGAGCCGGAGCTCCGTCAGAAACTGCTGTGTTTGCGAGAATAAACTCGAGGTCCAAGAACTTATCCAGGTCCTCTTCGTCCTTCCTGCCCAGACAGCTGCTGTCCAGGTCAGGCGCAATGCTGCCCAGGCTGCCCTTCCACCTCTGGAGTAAAGATGGGGAAAAACACAGTTAGTCACTGAAGAAGCAGCAAAACATCAAACATGACATGAGTGCAAAAACACAAACTTACATCTTCCCAGAATTTCTCCTTCTGGTTGGCAAAAGTAGAGATTGATGGTAAAATGGTTCCACTCAAGGCCATTTTCATGCCTCTGTGAAAGAAAACTGGAGAGAAAAAAGAAAATCCCTTCAAATGTTGTGGGAAAAGTCAGTGAGTGAAGTCTCCAGAAAATAAGCTGCTTCTGTCGTCCGATGCTCCTCTCACTCACTCACGCACTCATGTGTCTCTGTGCAGGAGCTGCTTTCTCTGCAGAACCAATGCGAGGACAAGGTGAGGGGGAAAGGAAGCGCGTCCAGGATGAGGACGCAACCGACAACCGAGCAGCGACCAGGGGCCCCTCCACTAAATTTAGCCCGGGAATAAAAGTTTTCCTGCGAGTCACAATCACAGAGAGCGAGGAGAGAGTTACTGCTGCTGCTGCTGCTGCTGCTGCTGAGGAGGAGGTGGAGGAGGAATGCTGCTTCTGCTCTGTGCGCGCGGCTACTTAAAGAGGGAGGAAACCCGCCCCGAGAGAGAGAGACACACACACACACACACACAAACACACACACAGATAATAAGCACATTAACACGTTGGAAAAAAAAAAGAACCCTCCTCTCTACGAATGTTTTACATAATAATGAGGAGGAGAGACGCGGCGGGTGCCGCGCGCGTTACGCACTCATGGGTACGGTGCGCTTTTACGCACACGGCGCGACATTCTTTCCATTAATTATCCTGATCTGTTGCTGTTTGTTTACTATGACAACAACAATTAACATGGATAAATAAACGTGTCTGTCACACTCTTCCTCTCTATCTCTATGTGTGTGTGTGTGTGTGTGTATAAGAGAGAGAGATCAAGGAACGGTGCCTCCGCGGTGAGAACATGAAAAAGTCTCCGCTCTTTGCTTCATCACCGCGGTCTCTGATCACACTCCTCTCTCGGTTCGTCGGAGAAAGAGGAGGAGAGGAGTGTATATCATTATTATTATTTTCTGCTTCAGCCACCAGGCGCCACCACGGCTTCTCTCCTGCTCCTCTGCAACTCTCTGACGCAGCTGTGCGCAGAGAGAGAGAGAGAGAGAGAGAGTGTGTGTGTGTGTGTGAGTGTAAGAGCGAAAAAAGTCTGGAATGATTTGAATGTACTTACAACAGGAATTAAATCACAAAGATATGATTTGTTGTGATGTTATAAAAACATATTTATGGTTAAATGAATTTAATCTCAAGATAAATTAATTATCTAAATAATCCCCCCTGAAATCTCTGAGAGCAGTGGTTCTCAAACACTGGGTCGGGACCCACAGAGAGAGAGAGAGAGAGAGAGAGAGATTTCCCCAAACCTTATGAAGTAACAAATGAAGTTTTAAATATTGATGAGAAAGTTTGGAAACACTGTTTTGTACCATTTACTTTACATAAGCTGAGTCCATCTATTCTTTCTTTCCTTTCTTTCTCCTGTTATTTATCTTTCTTTTAATGATTTAAACACTTGTCCTTTAGGTGCTGCAGAGATCGATAGATGATAGATATTGTGATTTTTTTACTGTACTTTGGTGCAGTAGAGTGAGTGCTTTACACCTGCACCTGTGTTCATAGTCATTGTTTCTTCTTATTAAGTATAAATGTGCCAAAAATGTAGTAGTAAAGGAACCCATTTCTGTGCCCACTGATCCTCTGATCCTCTCTGTTTTTCCTCTTTAACTCCAGAGAGAGAAAATTGAAGACTCCAGAAACAAATGAATGGAGCTTTTTGGTGAGAAAAGCGCTCACTCGGTGAGTAACATGTTACCCATTACCTCTTCATATACGTGTGAATTATATTTCTATGTGCGATTAATTGAGAAAATTAACCTGAAGATATTTATTTATATAAAATCATGGAATGAATGCGGAATCAACACAAAAAGTATATTTAAATTCAATGACGGTTTTAATGGCTTTCTTTAAACCTTAAACACAGTTTTCTCTCCTGTGAAGCCAATAAAGTAAAATTAGACATCAGCTGAAATGGCAATTATTTCTCATATGAACTAGTAACAAAAATACAGTATGTTCCATCTACAGAGTCCAGTCTTTTATCAATGAAATGTAGTTGTGGTAGTTGACAGAAGTCCAGCGGTCTCCTTGCTCGAGCACGTTCCTCCGCCGTGCTCTCTCATCCTCATACAAAGTGTGTATTCCTGACACAATGGTTTCTCTTGAGCGTGGCTTATAAGAGCGATCTCCCGACGCAACGCCAATGTCTTCTTTCAGCCCTTAGTCCTCTGCTTGGTCAGTCGCCATCGGAAGTAAAAAAAAAAAAAACAGTGTTAACGCTGACCGCACGAGTCATTACACAACTGTACTGTGAGGATTTTTGCTCTCGTTCTTGCTGGTTCTGTTCTTGGGTTTTCTTTTACCTCACAGTTGTGTAATAAGTTGTGATAAAGCCACAACACTTCATTTGAAGATCCAGATTAATGCAGGGCAAACCTCGACCAAATTTTTCACCACAAAATGTGCAGTTTGATGACATAAGGGCATAAATAATATTTGTATCTTGTTAAATCCTAATAATCCAACATTTCCACCTCGTCATATTCCAGCTGCTCCTGCTGTAAGATTCCATGACAGTTTCTTTTTTTTTTAATGCGTACATTGAAAACGTGGGCTGATGGAAATTCACCTGAGGACGTACGTTAACCAACTCTTGGTCTGCGTATTGTCACGGGCGCGTTCGTTGGTGTCCACTTCAGCGGTCGCCTCCCTCCTCCAGTGAGTGTGAAAAAGGGAGAGGAAGACAATGGCAGATGTGAGCAGCGCCCACTCCTGATGGCAGGGAGTGTTGGTGACTCAGCCCTCATTAATCCACTCAGCGTAAACCTGCACGTAATAAAGCTTTTGACTTAATCTGGCCTGTGGAGCTCCCACCCTAAAACCAGGTCTTAACCCTTTAAAAAGCTGTGTAACGTTGTGTGGACCAGCCAAAACTGTCCTCTGTTTGACAGTTGGTCCACACACAGGCTTTTGCAGTTTTTCTTCTTCAGACACCATTCATGTGGACAGTAACCATAACCAGTTAATACCTAACCTTAACTAACCCTAACCCTAACCCATTCGTTTAAAAAGTTACTCAAAAATGAGGTTCTGCCTCATGAGGACCAGGTTTTGGTCTCCATGAGGACTACTGGTCCTGACAAGGTCGGTGTTTATGACAGAAAAATCTGCCAAAGAGGTAACAAACTAGGGGTGGGCGATATGACCTAAAATTAATATCACGGTATTATTCATCTTTTGAACGGTGACGGTATAATTACACGGTATTACTTTTTTTGGTAGGTTTTGGGAGGAGTACATATTTTTTAATAATATTCTAATCTGATATTTGTAGTTTTTTTTCCTTTCTGATCCGGTCCCCAGAGGAATCACGGCTAAACAATACGAACAATACAATACTAATGTGGTGGCCTTAAATTTGTTTTTGTTTTCTTTTTTTAATACAAACAGAAAAGGACTTGACAAATTTTCTGAATATGAAATGTTAGGTTTACATAGTGTAACTTACCAATAGCGTTGTGCAGTCTGTGTCCAAAACATGCGAGTCTCGTATATTTATTAATTTCCAGAGCGCGCACCATGTTTGCACCGCTGTCAGTTGTCATGCACATCAGACGCGCTTCATCTTCGGGGAAGAAGGCGGTCTGAAGGCATCTGCTGCGCAACTTCCAGTCATTGTCAATGAAGTGGATGGTGAGGCTAATGTATGGCTCAGAAGTCCGGCTGGACCATAAATCAGTAGTGGCCGAGTAGGCGTCAAGGTGGCGAATTTCGTTCATTACTCTGTCCCGTACCTCCGTGTACAGCTTGTTACGCTAATTTAATGGCCACTCCCCTTTTACCACCGAATATGTTTTACTTTTTTATTTGCAACAAGATATACAGTATATAAGGACAGGTATTCAGACCACTGAACGTTTGAAGAAAATGTAATGCATTATTATTTAGAATTAGGAGATTATTGGCGCTCAATTGATTTATCACGGTATTGACGGTATTGCAAAATCCATATCATGGCGCAATGTCACACCGGTGCTGACTATGACACCGGTATACCGCCCACCCCTATAACAAACACATTCTTAGTGAGGACATCCATGGACAGAATGCATTCCCTAGCCCCCTTACCCTAACCCTAACCTTTAACTATCACAACTGACAGCGTCTAACCCTAAAACCAGGTTTTAACCCTCAAAAAGCCCTGTAAAGTTGTGTGGACCAGCCAAACCGTCCTCACATAGATAGGTCTGTTTGACAGTTGGTAACACGTACAGGCTTTTGTAGTTTTTCCTCCTCAGACACCTCATTGACTTCCACTTATGTGGACAGTAACCATAACCAGTTAATACCTAACCTTAACTTAATTGCCTCATTAGGACCAGGTTTTGGTCACCATGAGGACTACTGGTCCTGACAATGTTGACAAGGTCGGTGTTTATGACAGAAAATGTAAACATAATGCTTTCCCTAGCCCCTTAACCTGTCCTTAAACATCTCAAGCAAAACGCCTTAACCTAAACCCTATACCAACCCGAACCCTAGAACCAAGTCTTCACTCATAAACAGCAACGTGAGGACCAGAAAAAATGTCCTCACAAAGATAGATTTGTTTGACAGTTGGCTTTTGCAGATTTTCTTCTTCAGACACGTCATTGACGTCCATTAACTTGGGCAGTAACCATAACCAGTTAATACCTAACCTTAACTTAATTGCCTCACAAGGACCAGGTTTTGGTCTCCATGAGGACTACTGGTCCTGACAAGGCCAGGGTTTACAACATAAAAATGCCCTAAAGAGGTAACAAATACATTCTTAGTTTGGACATCCATGGACATAATGCTCCTTAACCTATCCTTAAGCATCGCAACCAAATGCCTTAATTCTAAACTATTCTAACCTGAACCCTAGAACCAAGTCTTCACTCATAAACAGTTATTTTAAGTTGAGAACATGAGGACCAGTTTCTGAAGAACTATTCTTCAACAATCGTTCCCTACTTTCGGAATCAATAAAGTTCAACTATCTTTCCATCAATTCTTAGGACAGTGCGTTGACTTCCAGGGGACTTAACTAGTCCCCTTGAGAAATTAGGTTCTGCCTCACTAGGACCAGGTTTTGGTCTCCATGGGGATGACCGCTCCTGACAAGGCCAGTGTTTATGAGAGAAAATGAACCCTTATCCAACCCCTAACCCTAAAACCAAGCCTTAACCCCTTTAAAAAGCCCTTTAAAGTTGTCGAGGCCCTCACTCCCTATGGTTTATAGGGTTTTTTTTTGTCCTCACAAAGATACACAAGCACACACAGAGGATCAGACTCCAGTGTGTGTTTCCTTATGAGGAAAACGAAAACGGCAGCAGGTATTTGTACATGAAAGCTGAACAACCTGTCTGTCGCTGGATCCTCTCCATGGTCACACACTGGCATGTGTCTTGTTACATACTGTACTTTTACTCGTGTGAAATGCAAATTAAGAGGCCGAGCGGCCTTTGATAGTCAGCCAGCCGTGATCACAATAGTAATTATTATTATTATTATCATTGTTGTTTGTGTATGAGGCTAGGCAGCCGTTGGTGAGGAGGCGACATTCCAATGTAGTTTGTCATGGTGGATGAGCAACGTACACCAGTGTGTGTGTGTGTGTGTGTGTGTGTGTGTGTACACACACTGAGGTTTTATTGAAGTCAGAAATGTAAAATATAGTGCATGAAATGAGTATTACACAGAATGTACATGTTCTTCTGGACCCAAACTGGTGTTAGACGCTCTGCACACGTTCCACAGTTCCCGCCTTGTCCATGCTGACGACATAAAGCAGCTGGATCCAGAAGAACTTTCTGGATCTGTATACTGTAGAACTTCACCTGTTAATAGTTATTACCGTCTTAAATAACACGGCCGAAATAAACACATCTGAACTTCAATGGGACTCAACCCGTGCCACCAAATCCATAATTCGGATGCTTCCAGACACGTATCCAAGTTTTGTTGAAAAGTGCTTTGATTCTTACCAAAAATTGAATGGCAGCATCACAAGAATTTTCATATTGATCCTTCAAAAACTGTAGTTTGGCAGTGTTAATACCAGAAAAGGCCCTTAAGACATCATGCCTTACCCTAAACCCTAAGTCTTAAATTGGCATCCAGACAAATACCAAATGTTGTTGAATAGTGGGTTGATTCTTATTAATAACAAGAAATCCATGTCGATCCGCCAGGTCAACCTAGATTGACCTGGCAGAAGAAGAAACGTACAAAAAAATTAACCATTTACTTGATTACTAAATTAACTAATAATTAATTGAAGCCTTTTCATGTTAAAAACAAGATTTCTGATTGTTTCAGCTTCTTAGATGTTAGCACACTGTTGATTGGCCCAGAGCTTTAGCATTAGCCACAGTGACAGGGCGGTGAAGCCGTGGTGGCGACAGAGCGGCGACAGAGCGTCGACAGAGCGGCGAGCGGTGAAACCATGGCAACAGAGCGGTGAAACCATGGCAACAGAGCGGTGAAGTCGCAGTGAGAGATTAACCGATTATGAAAATAATCTTTAGTTGCAGCTCTAGAAGAGACGTTTATGTAGATCTAGGAGACACGTTTATCCAATCAGGAGCCAGGACGCGGCTAAAGAGGCGGTCCTCTTGTGTCGTGAAGTTATTCGACTGTAAATCCTGTAGAATTAAAAAGAACATTGTTCCCGTTCTTTCTTTATTTCTTTCCTGTGAAGTTTGCAGGATCTGCTTTACCTCGGCGCTAACTCTGCCAGAGACCAGAGTTTGACCTGATTTATGTAAAAGTGAAGTTTATTCTGGGAGCGTTGGGAGGTTTTTTTTGCACTGCTTACTCCGACATACTTAAGTCTGTGGGACCTGGCGTTTGCAGAGTTTGCACGACCTGTGGTCACAACGGGAATACGACCCAGGTTTGGAAAAACACCATCTCGTTCCTCTGTGGAGTCAGACATGTTTTGTATTTTTTGCATGATACATTTTCGCTGATATCGATGCCACTAATGTATCATAATATGATACTAATGGTCTAGTCCTTTTTTTTTCTTAAAGTCCATGTAAAGCAAATGCAGAGATGTTCCTCTCTTTACACAGTGCAGTATATATATGTTAGAAAATAGTGTCTGAGAACATGTGGACTGAGAACAGAAGAGTTCAGTCTTCTGCTGCCTCGGTGAAAATGTGTCAGAAAATCTCTGCCACTTTATTTCAAATGAATCCTATAGATGAGAAGAACAGAAAGACTGCTGTGAGGCTGCAGTACCACTGACAGAAACAGCTCTGTGTTTATGTCCGGTTATGTTGTTAAATGCTTTTCTACGTATTTTGTGGTCAGATATGTTATGTGTGATTGGCTACTCCAGTGGACACGCCCCCCCCCCCCCCCCAGTGTTTCAGAGCGGAGAATGTTGATGAATTTTTACACGATTTGAAACCTAATTTAACTAATTTGAATGACTTTATTGAATGACAAATTGTGAGACTAATATCCATACTAAGATGTTTTTCTTTCTTCAGTGCAGCTACAGTTTGTCGTCATTGCCTGCTCCAGGACATTTTTTATTTTTAAAGCACGTTTAGACACGTTTAAGGACGCCGTGTCCACATGGAAGCGACATTTTGGGAGCTCAAAATGCTACGCCTGCATTTCTATAATACAGCCCATAATCTTCCTCATTGTCTTCTTGTGTTGTATTTGAATTATTATTTTATGAGAAATTTTTATTTTCTTTAGTCTTTACTCTTCACTTTTGGTGTGTTTCTGTAGCACGTCACAGCACCACATGCAGGCCTGGCATATGTACTACAGCGTGTAGAGTGATTTTGGTGGAAAACACGACTTTAACTGACATTATGTTGTGTTTTCTGTTCATGTTGTTGTTGTGTTTTCCTATTTACGGTGATGGTTTGCCACCATAGTTTCATGCTGATGAAGACATTTCCTGAAAAGCCGCTGTGTTTTTACAAGAAAACTGTTTTTTCAAAACGACAAAGACAAAGATCGTCTACGTTTTCTTCCGTTTCCGTGTGTTTTGAGCCTCGAGTTTGTCTGATTTCTCACCAGCAGGGGCAGAAGTGGCGCTGTGGCAGACGACTGATCACAGTCACTTTTTGAACTTTTCCCACTAAAAGTCACTGCCGCGGCCAACTGTCTGCCTCCGCTATCACTTAGATAACGATAACACGCCCTGGCGTGCTTGAGCAGTTGTTCACCAGATGAAAAGCAACAGTCCGCTCACTCTGGCACCCCGCTCTCCTCTGAGTGTTTGTCTTCTTCCTCTGTTTCCTCCTCTGTGTCTCATCTTTCCCCCAATAACTCATGCACTTTCATGTCCAGCCTGCTCTTCCTGTCTTCTCCTCTTCCAGACTCACTGATTCATGGCTCAGTAATGGCCCCGCGTGCGCCGAGAGTCCGTGTTTCACGCTGATGGTGCTGTCGTTTTTAAGTGAATCACAGTGAGCGCATCTTCTCTCCGCACAGCAGGAGACCTCTGTTTATTCTGTCTCTCCCGGTTACTTTTTCACACGGCGTAAAAAGACGAAGTGATCCTTTAATTGAGAGCTCGACAGTGAAAGCTGTTCGCCACATGATGAACGTATTAAATCCTACACATGACCTTTAGAGACTAAAGAGGAATTATTTCACACAAAACCCACAAAATATTCTATAATACACGTTAGTCCAACTAAAGATTATGCAGTCGGGAGTTGAATGTACATGTTGAAGTGGACTCAGACTTGTGTAGATGTCCCAGACTTCCTTCTTTGTCCACACAGACTGTTTAAAGTGTTGAAAAATGACATTTTTAAAATTTTTCATCCACTGGACCCAGCAGAAGCTTCTGGATATGTACAGAATTTTACTTGCTGTTACCTTTTTACATGAATGTGACAAAATCCATCCTGATCTGTTCACATGTCGTAGAGATCTACACGCTTGAACTTGCTGGCATAATCCGTAATCTGGTGTCTGAAGTGACACCATTCTGTTTTGTTTGATCCGAGATACGACTTTTAACACACGTAAACAGTTTAAACTGATATAGACACACAACTGCAGCTTAATTAGGGGCCCGAGCCCAAATGGCAGGCGCTGAAACGGCTCCTGGCACGAATTTCATGCGAGGAGCCTATTGTTATTCCTTCAGATTATTATTATATCCGTGGATTTGCGGTCATTTTTGAGGGGGTTAACGTGCATGAAAACTCTTGAAACTTGGCATGGAGGACAGGTGCGGGCGGAAATGCAATACTGGCATAGTTCCTGGGCCCGTGCGTTGCTCAAGTGCTCTTTAGCGCCCCCTCAGCTGAAAACGGAGGCAAAATCAGCTGAAAACGGAGGCAAAATTTCCAGAGTTCCACCGAATTTGCCGAAACCTGGTGGGAAGATGTTATAGACCAAGACGAACAAAAAAGTCGACCGTAACCATGGCCTCAACTCAACAGGAAGTCGCCATTTTGAAGTTCAGCGTCCATTTTGGCGATTTGCACCCTACGTAAATTAGCGTATTTGTCGTACCGACATAAAAAACATGGCAATTTTTTATTAATTTCAAAGTTGCATTGACCAAGTTTGTAAACTTGCTGCGCGACAAATTTCGTGTCACATGCATCGTTGCAAACTGTGACTGCAGTAGCTGGTGTTTGACCAGAGAGGGCAGTAGATACACCTATTTTTTTTATCACAACAGTGTATAAAGTATGAAGATTTGCACCTGGATCAACACATAACAGGAATTAGACACACATATAAGCTGGTTTACACCTTAAAAAAGAGCGGTTTAGGGGTTTAGTTACCATTTGAAATAATAACTGCTGATGTTGAGGTTTTGTAATTCAGTGTAACTTTGTGTTTAACGTTCTCAGATGTGCTGAGAGTTAAAGAACCCCAACAAAAAAACGGTCACGCTGTGTGATGCGAGCGTGCGGTGGATTCATGGTGTGACACAGAGAAGTTGTCGCTCGCTGTCTTATTGGAACCAGACGGGACTTTCTCTCCTTCTGTCACAGTTATTATTATTGCTCTGTGTTTGGGTATAAAGTGTCACATACTTTATGTCTTTGTTAAACTTTTTGGAAACACCTGCTTTGACTTCTCCACGTTCCTCTGCACGGCAGGAAAGCACAGTTAGTGTGTGTGTGTGTGTGTGTGTGTGTGTGTGTGTGTGTGTGTGTGTGTGTGCGTGTGTGCGCGTGTGCGCGTGTGCATGCGTGCGTGTATGTACCAGGTATTACTAATGTTGTGGGGACCAAAACCTGTTTACACAGTCACATTATGGGGACTTGTCCTCCTTGTGGGGACAAAAAGCAAGTCCCCCAAATTACTACATTTTAAGGTGAAGATATGTTTCATGGTTAGGTTGAGGTTAGGATTAGGGTTAGGATTAGGATTAGGCCAGTAGTAATTGTGGTTAAGGTTAGAGTAAGTCTCCAAGAAATGAATGTAAGTCAATGCAATGTCCCCTCAAGTCATGAATGTCGAACATGTGTTTGTGTGTGTGTGTGTGCTGAGAGGACACTTTTGGATTCAAGCCTATCTTTGTCCTCTGTCCTCAAAACTTTAAAGGACTTTTTGAAGGATTAAAACGAGGTTTAGTTTGGAACTGTTTTATGTCCGAGTATTTTGATTTAAACTTATCTTTGTAAGGACATTTTTGGGCTGCTCTCCACAACTTAAAAGGACTTGTTGAGGGTTAAGACCTGGTTTTAGGGTTAGAATTAGGTTTAGGTCCTCACTAAGGAAGCTGTGTGTTTATGTGTTTGTAGTAGAGGACGTTGAGGACACATTTTATGTCTTTGTGACAACGTTAAAGGACTTTTTGAGGGTTGGGGTTTCCGTGACCGTTAAGTTAATGGTTAAACTCGAGCATTTATTTGTGATAATTATGTTTACGTCATGCATTATGTCTGCATGAGTGTCCTCACTATGAAAGTTGCACAGGAATGTTTGTGTGTGTGTACACAAATATTTATTCAAGCCTGTCATGTGAGGACAATTTGTCTTGTCCTCAAAACTTTAAATGGCTTTTGTTGAGGGTTAAGACCTGGTTTTACACTTACGTTTTATGTGTGATGATTACAGTTAGGATAAATGGTTAAGCTAACCCTAACCTTTACAACCAACCAGACACCTTACCTTAACCTAAACTTAACAATAACCCTAAATGCAGGTCTTAACCCTTAAAGAAGTCCTTTGAGTGTGGTGTCGTTAGTGTCCAAAATGTCCTCACAAAGATGGGCTTTAATCAGAAATTGTCCTCAGAGAAGACTGTCAGTACAAATCTGTCTTTGTGAGGACATTTTTGGCTTGTCCTCACATCTTTAAAAGTCTTTTTTTTGAGAGTTAAGACCTGGTTTTGGCTTTAGGTGTAGGTGAGGTGTTAGTGTTTGGCTTTCAGATGTGATGATTCAGGTGAGGGTAAGGGGCTAGGGAGTGTATTATGTCTTTGAGTGTCCTCACGAAGGAAGCTGTCCCGGAATGTGTGTGTGTGTATTTGATTCGGTTAAGACCTGGTTTCAGGGTTAGAATCAGGTCTAGGTTAAGGTTCAGACTTAGGCATTTTGTTGTGATGGTTAAAGATAGGGTAAGCAGCTCGGGAATGCATTGTGTGTGTGTGTGTGTGTGTGTGTGTGTGACACAGAGCGGAGGTTTCTGACCTCAGCAGAGCAGAGTTTGGAGCTCACACAGTGAGAGACTCTCTCTGTGTCTCTCTCTCAGACAGAGTGGGCTCCTGCCTCAGCTTATATAGGCGGGTATTTTTAAACCCACACCCCCTTCCTTATTCCTTATTACTGCACTTCCTCTCCCACTCGCTCAGGAAGCCCACTTGGCTGAGTTTCCTGCCGGCACGCCGTGCCGACTCGGAGGGAAGCGAGGGAGCGATAGCACTGAGTGAGCCAGGCACTGGGGGCGAGAGACACAGCAACAGAGAGGCAAGGAGAGAGAGAGAGAGGTGGGGGGGGGGGGGGTGGGGTGTCTGGCACTTGTTCAGAGTCTGACATGCGAAGACCTGGGCCTCTTCCAGCCCTTGTTAAAATGTCCCTGAGGAATACCTCAGAGACAGAGAGAGAGAGCGAGCGAGCAGTGGACACAGTGAGGGAAACAAACGAGACGGAGGCAGAGGTCAGGATCTGAGAGGAGACGAGAGCGACGTGAAGCACATGAAACAATGTCCTGCTACTTTGATTTATCGGCCGCACGCTGACCCGCTGTCATCGGTTTGTGTTTGCGTTCTTTACAGTCGCTTCTTACGCTTCAAACGTCACATGACCGTCAACAGAAAAACACCCTCAGATTTATACTGGGAATAAAAACACGTCAGTTCATCACAGCTGGACACACGAGAGATTGATGCTTCCGATCAGGTTTAGTTATGTCGTTCCATTGTTTTGGTGGAACGTAGATTATTTTGATTGAAAATACAGTAAAAACACTTATAAACAGATGAGTAACAGGTACAAAAAATAAGTGACAATGAGTAGAAATGGATCTAGTTTGGAACCAGGTTTTAGTATTTAGGACAGAACACTGTCACTGAACACAACACACATCCTTACTCAAAATAAACAGTGGTTGCAGTTCAACAAGAGTTAATTGAGAAGAACTGATGCTCTTTAATGGTGAATATGAGGTTTTCAAGTAGCAAGGAGAGTCTCACACAGTGTCTGAACTATGCTTCGGTACCAGACTTTTATCAGGCAAAGGTTAACCTGATGATGTTTGTAAAAAACTGTAGTTGTAGACTCAGCAATGAAGGTCTTCTTGCTCAAGTACATTTGTTTTCTCTTCACGCACCTGTCTTAAGACGTAAATGTATGAAGGTAGTTGCTTCCTCCTCGATGTAACGATTACTTTTTTTCCGTGTGCCGTGAACATAAATACACGCTAACACGATATTTTTGCCGAACATTGACAAAAAGACACGTTCAGTCCATTATTTTCTCGGATTCCGTCAGGGTCAGAAGCTGCACAGTGTCTCACACGACGCACACGCTGACATCTTTAACAAAGCACACTATCATTTATTAGGTATCTACGATATGAAGTTTGTTGCTGTGTTATTGTGAGTGTATGCTGCATTTTGGTGGTGTTTTTTTTTTTTTTGCCTTTTTTGGAAGACATTTTGGACTAAGTTGCCTTCAGGTTGTTTGACTGTTACTGTTATAACCATTTTATTGACTGGTGGCACTTCTAGGCTGTATTATGACATGGCATTGTTTGGCACCCTCAGTTCATCCCCACAGTTATACAAATAAGTTGATTCAAACTAAACTTTGAATTGACCTACTTGTTTTGGGTGGTACCAATAGAAGTGTTGTGGGTTTTCTTTTAGGTTCATCAACCATGATTCAATTCTCATCTGTTGAGCATGGCATGTTAAACCATCAACCTTTATTATGGTGACAATTCTGACCCTGTAACTCCCAATTCTCCAGCTGCACTCTTTTCTATTTTGTTTCTCTGCAGCCACAGTGTCAAATAGAATTATATATGTTCACAATTACATTTCATTACACGATATTTACTGAATAACACAAGCCTGGGTTTGACTTGACTGAATTTATTATGACACGCTTCATATAAATCTGTGTTTTTGATTTGACTGCAGTTGTAATGGCGTTTGTGCCCAGAGCGCTGGCACAGGCTCGCGCTCGTGTTACACCGCGGCACACTTTGATGGTGACAGTTACTGAGGATAATAACACCTTTTATGTGAGATCTATATGTCAAGTGATGTGTGCGAGCACATCAATGCGAGAGCTGAAACAGGAGTGGAGGAGAAAACCGAAAAGAGGAAAAACTCTGGTTGGAAAAGGAGGGGGAGGATTCCAAGCATAGCTGTGGCCTGAGCTGGAAGAAGCTGTGCTAGGGTTACAGTGGAGAGCTGGAGCTCAGAGGGCATCTGGAAAGTACTGTAGTTTAGGCTGGAATATAGAGAGGTGGCATCAAAGTGTGTTTATGGTATATACGGTGCAAATGTGAATTAAATTCTAAAGAGAAAACATGGAAACCATGGTCATGAGTCAGCTGCAGCAGGATTCTGTGAGGTTGGATTATTTATGCAATTCATGCAAACCGAAATGCTCTAGTGCAGAGAGATTTATGCACACGTGAGTGTTATTTATCAGAGTCGAGAGGACGCCAAGAGGAGCAAACTCTCTAAAGCCTTTCACCATGGAAACTCCTGTCAGGTAGTGTTTCCTCACGTACTGTAGCAGCTCTCCCAACACGCTCCATAAATCCAGCTGCTAGTTTGACGTGATTCCAGTCAGGGGTCGGTCGAGGTTGAGCGATAGCATGTGAGTTAGGCGGAGGAAAACACTGTTGCTTTTGCACAGGATGCATTTTACACATCCATCATCCATCCAAAGTTAGCTTTATCTAGCTATCGAGCTAGCTAGCTATCGATCTATCCGCTTCAGGATGCATTCAAGAACCCTCGTAAATGTCATCATTATCTGCAAACACACACAAAGTCCACTTACGAAATCCTTTTTTTTTTCTCCTGCCGCTGCTGCCACCTTGTGGTAACAGTTACAGGACAAATGAGGTCGTCACTGGAGTAGAAAAGATTAGTTTTCTGTTGTTTTAATATAAAAACAAATCATCACAATAACTGATTTTATTCCTCAGATGGCCTAAAGTTAGCCAAACGTAAGGTAAATGAAAAGATCTAGCTAGCTAGCGAGCCATCCATCTGACAAACATTATTTTGGCGTAAGGTCAAAATCTCTGCTAAATAAAGCAGATCAAGGCCTTTAATGGCTTTAAAAACAAACTTTGAATCTATTCTAAAATGAAACGACAGCAGTGGTGATGTATTCATGTGTACGTTGTGTTTGTTAACAAACAAGAAGCTGCATTTAAATTAAGAAGCTGGAGGCGTGAAAGAGCAGACCAACACAACAGAGTCGACATATGTAACCTAACATTTCCCATGGTTTGCACTGATCCCTTGGCTTTGGTGCAGACTTCCATGTATCTTCGTGTTATTCCATCTCCACGAACAGCTTTGAGCAACAATTCCTTGTCATCACATCCTTGTCTAATTGTAGCCGCCCTCTTTGATTTATTCTTTTGGTTTTGTCAAGTCTGCTTTTAGTTCCATTGAAAAACTCCAAAAAATCTCCTGCTTCCTCCGAGCCTCGAAGCCAACATGCATCCCAGCCTCTTCTCCATCACTAAATGTATGTTAGCCAGGGAGCAGTGGTTAGCCGAGGAAGTGTTGTGGCCAACAGTTGGTTTTGACTTTGTTAGTACTGTCTTTCATCACAGCTTCAGAGACCAGCGTTCCCATCCTGTCACAGACGCGGCAATTAATGTCCACCTCTTCATTTGCCGTTGTCTTTACCTCCAGATCCGAGATACGTGTGAATCTCTAAACATACATTAGCCAGCGTGTCTTCCATCACCACAATCCCACCCATAATCATACCATAATTGTTGAGCGCAGACATCGTAGAAGGCAAATAGAACATGATTGGGGCTTTTGCAGTGCGAGTGAAACATTTCCCTCTCTCTGGATGTTGTGGAATATTAGGGAATTTAATACAGAGGCCAAGAGCAAAGCATTTTACAGCATGTTTCTCACATTCATGAGATGGTTCTCTGCCCAATGGGAGTGGAAACCAGACTGCTCAGTTTTTTTTTTTTTTTAGAGATGGTTTAGTTGTGGAAAAACAAGAAATAGAAATCCCCCAACGTCACAGTGCTGTGTGACTCGAATATCATTAGTTTAAATCCCTTTCCCCTGGTTCTGCTTTAGCATGCCCTTGAGCAAAACAAAAAAAAGTAACAGTAGAACGCAGCTGTGTTCTAGAACCAGGGACAGGTGAAGTTAATCGCCGTCATGTGTCTGTGATTATCTGTTTAATGGCAGCGAGTGTCCCAGGAGTCGATCAGAGCTGGTCGCACGTATCACGTTACGCGTCCGGGGAGACGCTCGCACAAACCCACTGTTCTGTGTATGCTCTTTATTGTTTTCCATCCCATACACCAGTCAAGTAGCTTTCTGTACATTAACCCCCGCAAGTTTCCTTGAGTAACAATGGCAATCATTATTTCGCAACGTGTTGATGTATACAGTAGAGTTCCACGAATGGCGCTTTTCCACATCAGTTGATTTAAAAAGATTTGTTCACAGAATCGTTCAGTACTTCCTGCATGAACTGAAATACCACTGAACGTGGTTGTGATTGGGCTCAAGATCGCCGGCTTTCAGCAGTCCTGTCGCTAAATACACCAGGCTCCTCTGTTAAATATTGACATTTTAGACATTTGCTTCGCTAAATGTTGGAGATTTCTTCTTCTTCTCCTTTCGGCTGCTCCCTTCAGGGGTCACCACAGCGAATCAGCCTCCTCCATCTCACCCTGTTCTCTGTATCCCCCTCTCTCACACCAACTAACTTCATGTCCTCTTTCACTACATCCATAAACCTTCTCTTTGGTCTTCCTCTGGACCTCCTGCCTGGCAGTTCCAACCCCAGCATCCTTCTACCAATATACTCACAATCCCTCCTCCTCCTCCTCCTACATGACCAAACCATCTCATTCTGGCCTCTCTGACCTTATCTCCAAAACATCTAACATGTGCTGTTCCTCTGATTGACTCATTCCTGATCCTATCCATCTTCGTCACTCCCAAAGAGAACCTTGACATCTTCATCTCTGTTACCTCCAGCTCTGCTTCCTGTCTTTTCCTCAGTGCCACTGTCTCTAGACCATACATCATCGCTGGTCTCACCACTGTCTTGTATATCTTTCCGTATATCTTACCCCTGACACTTTTCTCCACCCATTCCAACCAGCTTGAACACGTTTCTTCACCTCTTTTCCTCAATCTCCACTGCTCTGGACTGTTGACCCTAAATACTTAAAATCCTCCACCTCCTTTATCTCCACTCCCTGTAGCCTCATGGTTCCACTTGGGTTCGCTAAATGTTGGAGATTAACGCATGATTTCAGGGATTTTTAAGTCTTTTTAACTTTAATCTACAGTCGGACATTGTTCGTGACTCTTCCAGTGACTCTTTTCGTATAAGGTACTATAGTTAATGGAAAAGCAAAAAAATAAACAGTAGAGTTTAGCCGTGCAGAGCTGAGTCGTACTGGAACTGTGTTGTGGAAAAGTGTTTCCATTGTTTTACCTGACGGATGTGTGGAACACTTGTTTTTCAGTTGTTTCCCGAGTTAACTCTGTCCTCTCTGCTCTGATATATCAGGGAAAAGGTACCTGACTTTTTATCTTTATCCCTTATGTTCTGTGCTGTCGCTTCCTTATTCATATATTTAGGGTTCGAGCACAAGGTGCTGAAACTCAAGGAGTAATTCTTCTTCTTCTTCTTCCTCCAAATGAATCACATTTTTGAAGGCCTGACCCCAAAACTCAGGGATTTCTGCAGCCGCATCAATCCCGGTGTAAGCGTGTAAAATTGAAAGTGGGAGGGGCTAAAAAAGTGACACAAAAAGCCTCTGTTAGGTCATCTGCTGTCGGGTTTAACGTACATGAACGAAACTTGGTACACACGTTCAGTAGGTTGGGGTTGTCAGTCCACGCAGAATTAAGACCAACGCGTAATGTTCGGATGGTGAAATTTACGTAACGCGGACGACAATGGAAACTCCGTTTCTAACGAACATACTGACTCCATTAGTTTCCACATGTTTACAGGAGGAGAAAACAAAGCAACGAGCAGTAGTCCCAACACTTCACCTGCCACCTGCACTATCACGTTTACTCATTTGACGTCATGCTTGCTGGAAGTCAAACACAAACACATCTTGTAGCAGTCGGTGGCCGCGTTAACAAAGGCTTTAAGCTTTACAATATTCTACATTTATAAGGGAGTTTTTACGAGGATGGTAAAAGTTATGCAAAGTGCTCGGGGGCAGAGAAGAAGTGGGAGGTCACTGCTACTCAGCCAGACAGTAGTGTGTGTGTGTGTGTGTGTGTGTGTGTGCATAGAGGAAGTATTGGCTGTCAGCAACACAGGAGTTTTAACAACCACTGCACTGTTTAAATCATATCTTTACAGTTCATGTATTTGTTGCCTCTTTAGGACGTTTTTCTGGCATAAACACTGACCTTGTCAGGACCAGATGTCCTCACAGAGACTAATACCTGGTCCTAATGAGACGGAACCTCATTTCTTTTCGAATTGATTAAGTTAAAGAAGATTATAATTGTGGTTAGGTTAATTTAAAGTTGACTGGTTGTAGTTGAGGCTTCAATGAATGCAGTGCCTTACAATGATGGCTGCATAAAAACCTGTGTGTGTGTTCTTGTGTGTGTGTGTGTGTGTGTGTGTGTGTGTGTGCCAAGGCTGAACTACCAGCTGGGCAAAGTCGAGAAGTAGACCTACAGTAAGTTGGCTCCGTGTTGGACATCATCATCGACATTCGTGCGCAGACTGAGGCCAGAAACCGTCCCACAGTGACTGAGAGCTTACGAGGAGAACAACATGAAAAGTTGTTTTCGTGCCTGAAATCGGGGGGAAAAAAATGGGTGGAAAATGTTTATTATCCCAAGAAAGCAAAGCCGTGCCAGTAATCTGGTCAGAGCTCTGGATTTTATAAAGTCTGGATGTTTTTACGTTGAAACTGCAGGAATAAACGTTGGTTTTAGGGTCAGACAGTTCTTACTGTTTCTGTGTGTTTAAGGCCCAGTGATGAATATTCTGCGATTCACATGTGTTCAGAGTTTCAGCTGATCAGTCGCAGCTGATGGGAGCTCGCTTTGAATCTGCTAATGCAAACATTCCTATAAACACAGTGTATGTGCGATGGAGCGGCTTCCACGAGGATTCACAGAACCATATTGAAGCTGACGCTTTGCGTGTGGACGATAATGTGCGATCTATAAAAAAGAAATCACTGATGTGATCACAGTGTCAGTTAGTTTATAGATATTTATTGATTCTTTCAGTCATTTCCAGCCCGTTCTGATTCCCTGACCTCAAATATCAGATGTGGAGCGACGTCCAAAGTTACATAAATACTTACTATCACAAAAAACTCTGCTTTTTATTTGGGTTCCGCTAATGTATGTCGTCTGGCAGGATTTATAAAAAAAATGGCTGTGGATCTTATTTTGTTGTAATTTTAGGCCACACAGAAGAGAAGGGGAAATAAATGCTGTTACCTCCCCTCATGAATGTCACTCTCACATTCCTCCGTACTCTCTGAAAACCACAGACACACAAACACAGGCCAAGAGCAATTGAATGTTTTCATTGTGGAGGTAAAAAGGTGAAGAGTAACAGCTTTTTTTTGGGCCGCCTTCATGAAAACAAAGCTCGTCCTCACTCTCTTGTCTTCCTTCCTAGTCAACAGTCGAGGAGGAAGCAGTGATGTTTTTCTTTATGTTTCAGTTCTGTCTAATCACCATAATGCTCTCACTAACCACAAATGACAGTACACATAATAGCAATAATCACTTTAATAATAAAAGGTGTGTTCGCAACAGGTGCAATGCACTATTTTTAAAGTCTTTGCAAATGAGTTGTTTGTCCTATAGAGCCATGGTTCTCAAACTGCGGTTCGTTTACCACTAGACGTACCAGGTAAAAGTAAAATATTTTTAGACAAATATTTTATGCCAAATGTGTAACATGAGCAGATATTATGTGAAATGTATTCACTTGAGTTTACGCAGCACATTTAAACTCATGTCAGTGTAGAGATACTTTCCAATGTCCTGCTTTTGAATGAAAACGTGTTGCTCAGTTGCAGAATGAGCACACACTGAGCCCAGGTGAAGAAGAAAAACTGTTACCTTCTGAAAATATACATGTTTACAGTGGAAATTGCGTAATGAACTGTTGTTAGGACGCCAGCGGCATTGTGTCTCACTCAGTCCCTCTACTTCCTTTGCAACGTTTGGCTCATGTATGGCATCTGTTATCTTCATATATGACATTGCAGTGGACCACACGGTGGTGTAGTGGCTAGTACTGTTGCCTTACAGTCCGATCAAGGGGCTTTCTATATGGAGTTTGCATGTTTTTCCCTGTGTGTCTAAATGTTTACATTTCTAAACACCTGCACCTTCACATTAATAGCGTTTAACAAGTGTAACACAGCCAGACTTTTATTTTGAAATAGTCACCAGAAAGGAAATGTATCAGTGAGGTTTCAGCTAAAAACATTTTTTTTTTACAGCATTTATTTACGATTTATGAGTTTAATCATTATTATTTCTTTAAAACCTTTGCATTTGTGGCTTTTGTGGTTTAAACTGAACAGATTAAACATAAACATTTAGATATACTGTATTTTTCAGTATCTGGTGGAGACCAAAACAAAGGTAGAAATTGTCTTTGTCACATCGACAGAAATATGAATCCAAGTGACATCTAATAGTTTTAACATTTTCCAGATTGTGCACTATATGTTTCTTTATTAGCCCAAAACACTAAAACACTAAATCTCCAGAGAGTTGTTGCAGAGGGGGAAATAAAGCAGAGTTTTCAGGGAGCCATGCCCGTTCCACAGCCGTTCTGCAGTCAACACTATCTCACCCACATGTTATCTAATAAATGTGGTCGACTAAACCCAACTCAAACTGTAGTCATAGCTGTGGCAAATCACATTATCCAGTAGATTTGGGGTTGTTTTAGAAAGCAGGCACAAACGACGCTGACAGACTGATATCACGATATATAAAATGCTAATCCAGGCTGTTCATGGAAGACAAATGACCTGCTCTGCGCTTTAGGCAAACAAAAAAAATACGACTTATTGGAAATAAATGTATGACATGGGTGAGAGTGGAAATAATAAGAGAGGAGATGATGGGAAACAGCAGAGAGGGAGAGGCGCACGCTAAATCTGACACATGCTGTCAGTGATGTCATCCTTTGGCCAATGTTTGGCTCCCTCTTTGTCAGGTGACTACATGATTGTTTGGTGAGGGGGCGGAGCATTGATTTACCGACAAACAGCCTGACCTTAACCATCAGAGAGGACCTCTCTGATGAATGTACTGTGAATAAAAGGGAACAGATAGACCAATCAGGAGCCAGAAATCCACAAAATCCTGGCTCCCGATTGGATAAAGTGCTATCGGAGTGGCTTTAATCCTCTTATTACCATTCCCCCGGGATTTATTTAGATTTTTATGGCTGTAGAATTGTCAAAAAATGTTCAATGAGTGAGTTTCTCTGCAGCCTTTTTCCAAGATAACTTGGTACTAAGTACTGAAATCTTGTCTGTGACAGTCGTTCCCCAAAAGTCCTGAGGTTCTACCGTAATGACAAGTATATGAGTACAAAGCTCTTATTTCTCTGCTTTCTGGTATCCATCCATCCGTCTTCTAAGGCTTTATCCTCCACATGAGGGTCACAGGGGGCGCTGTGCCAATCTCAGCTGACAAGGTGGAGTCACACCATGGACAGATCCGAGCCAGTCCATAGTTTTTGAATTTTGTAGCTATCGCAACGGTCTAGAAGTTACGGTAATGAGGCCAAACACTGCCTGTCTGGAGCTCTTTTGTAATATATCTCAAAGAGGATCTGACCGTTGGAAATGAGGTGATGATAGTAAACTGAGTAGAGTACACAGGTTAATGACCAAAGAGAGACGAGGACACTTTTAAGAACTCTGGCAGAGATCTGAACCTAAAGAGGACCCTTCTGACCTCTAGATGATCGTGTGACACAGATACGATGTTGGAGTGCTGTTAGCTGTAGTAGCAGGAAAGTTGTGGTTATTTCCGTGTGAAGCTGCTTTTGCTGACTTTGGGAAACGGGCACGTCTTCTCTCCTTTCCCTCATTGTCTTGGCAGCGTGCGTTCATAAATTGTCTCGGCTCTACCTTCTTCTCTGGTCACACTGAAGGTGTATTTGTTTTGCTGCTGAGCTCAAATATCAACAGGCCTTCTCCAGAATCGCTTACGCCACCTTTAATTTGACCAGGAAGCCTGGGGGAGTGTGCGAGCAGCAGCGGGGCAGAGAGTCCAGAGGCTGTTTGAAGAGGAGATTATAAGGTTGAGTTGAAATTTTCTGGAGCTGAACCTGAGTTGGAAGGCGTTGGGTAAACTCTCAACATCCTAGACAATCTCTCTCCCTGTTTCTCCGTCTCTCTCCTTCATGCTTGCTCTTTTATTTCCTTCTCTTTCTGAAGATGCCAAAGCCACAGGATTGCCACTGCGATGGCCGGCCAGAAACCCAGTCTCTCTTTTTATTGAGGTACAGGAATTACAGAGTGAATGCTTACAATGTAGTGCTGATTTTTTTTTTTCCCCAAAAGAGGAAGAAGATCTAGAAGAAAATAGCAGACGAGAGGACAAGAGAGAGACAGAAGTATGAGCTACGATCAGGACAGACAGAGACAGACAGAGATTGCTAGGCCCACAGGATTTTCATGTGCAACTCTTAACCACAAACTCAGTCACTCTCTAACATGTCTCCTTAAACTGTGCCAGCTGTCCAAATAGTCTGCGCTGGCTGCTGAACAACTTCTCCACTATACTCTCATTCTGTACTCCCTGTTGTACCAACACTGCCCTCGCCGCTCTCCGGCATTTTCAGACCCAGAATACCGAGGTTCCTCGACCGCAAATTACTGCAGCATTCCTGCGCCGGATTCTTCAGTGCAGGCCTTCAGAGGGTCATTCATGCCATCACTCATGACATTAACATTTTTCATATTTTTACTCAAAGGGAGTTTTTCTGCAGACAATGGAAGTGGAGCCAAGTCAATGGAAGGTACAATCAGTCCCGAGTAAACGATGGTGCAGGTCGTTGTAGAGGTTTTTCACCGAAAACACACTCATGTTCAGACAATAACGTGATCATTTGTTGGGGCCAGGTTGGCAGTGTTGGTCAGTAATGTGTTCCTCAGTCATATTATTACTTTGCCCAGAAATGAAAAGTGTAAGGGTTTACAACTTACAATGAAACATAAACGTAACGGTACTTTAGAGCCATGGTTGTCAAACTGTGGCAGAAATACTGTTCTACTCTACTGTATATACCAGGTTATGTGATCGGAGTAGAGCTGAGGAATTCCGGAGTGCGTAGATCTTCACTTTTGGGTCGATCTTCAAATGTATGTTTTAAATAGAAGGTACTTTTAAGCTAATATACAACTACACATACATTTTGTTCCACAGCCTGTCATTACTGAGGTGGCATTACACTATAATGTGTTTATATTGTATATACACCACTAAAATAAATGTTATAATCCACAGTTATATGTTTGAACAGGTTTGGGCTGTGCTGTTATAGATGGAAAACAACACATACTTCAGACACTGGTGTAGTGAAATTGGATTAAGTTATTCAAGTACTTCTGCTTTTCCTCCACGTACCACCAGAAGAAACTTGTGTACCACTGGTGTTACATGTACCACACTTTGAAACAGATGAACTGACTCATTGAATATACAACTAATCGCTTTTTTTTTTACTAATTTACCACGTGCAGGTTAATTAGCGTTGCTGCAACAGGATGTATTTGTGGTCTACAAACCTCAGAGGTTTTATCACCTCGCTTTGTTAATTCTGGTTGACACCTATAGTACACGCTCTGCAATTCACATCGCCCACAGATGTATGGAAATACTGTAGTTACTCAGAAAGACAGAGTGATTATTAGCTGTCCGGCGATACATGTTTGTGTGAAAACTGGGGGAAAAAAACTAAGTTTTTTAACTAATTTACAAAATCTAATCCAACATTTTTTTATTTATTTTTATCATTTTAGCAGCGAGCTTCTCTCTGTTGTTTTTTTCCACGTGTTGGAAAACGGGCTAAAATTATAAGTTTTATCTTAACTGGGATCATTGGTGTGTCCCATTTTTCCTTGTGTAAAGCTGTTAAAGGCCACACACACACACACACACACACACACACACACACACACACACACACAGGTGTGCTCTTCCAGTCACACCAACAACTTTAAAACAGACACATACACTCATTCAGCACACATACTTTAAGTCAAAATGTTGTTTATTTGTCAAATTACTCATTATATTTTCTCTCTTTTTTTGTTCTCTTTCAAAATCCAGTCATGAATGATGTGAGTGATTGTGACACAGAAAATAAAACTAACGAGGGTTTTGAATCCGCAAAACCTTTTCGACAACTTTTCTCCTTTGATGTGTCTAGTAGAAATTGGTACGTCAAACTCGCTCGGACGAGTTTGCAAATTTTTTTTTTTCTTGACTTATTTGTTCATCTTGGTCTATAACATCTTCCCACCAAGTTTGGGGAAATTCGGTGGAACTCAATTTTGCCTCTGTTTTACCTTAAGGGGCGCTTTAGAGCCCTTGAGCAACACACGGGTCTGGGAACTATGCCAATATCGCATTTTCACCAGACCTGACCTCCATGTAAGGTTTCAACTTTGATGTGTCTAACTCATTTACGTAGGGTGCAGATGGCCAAAGTTCTTAAAGGCCGACTTCCTGTTGAGTTGAGGCCATGGTTACGCTGGACTTTTTTGTTCATCTTTGTGTCTGTAGACGTGTTCAGGGTCGGTCTCTTGTGTCATGTATGAAGTTTCGAGGCGATCAGTCAAGGTATGCCAAAGTCATAGGACACTTCCTGTTTTGTGGCGAATGGACGAAATTGGCCAAACTTCTGAAGAAACTTCTGAAGTTTGGTAGACCGTCAGGGGGGCACGGATAGGGATGTAACAGCCAGGATGGGGAAAGCAAGAGCAGACTTCATCATGCTTAAAAATGTCTGGGCCTCATAGTGGTGATGATAAGCATAGCCACCAAAACTTTGGATCTTCAACGCTAACGTCAAATGAGTCCAGCTCTATGGATCTGAGACACGGAGAACCTTCATAAACACCTGTCTGAGAAGAATCTTTAAAATCAGATGGTCAGACAAGATCAGAAACCTTGAGCTGTGGAAGAAGACCCAGATCCTCAAGAGGAAACGGTCCTATGCTCCGACAGCCTAAGTAATGTACTGTAACAAGCTTGATGTAATGGAACAATTGTGTTTGCCAAATGGCCCTTTAAATTAAAGGGGAGTGTATTTATATTGTGACTCTTCACAAGCTCCAGTCAAAGCTGCAGCTCATCATTTCCAGCTGTGATTCTTTTTTTTTTACTTTAATAAAACATAACCATTTGTCAGTTTCCTCGTAAAACAAAAACATTCTGGATCTACTTTTCTTTAAAAGTTGCCATGATGCTTATCAGACCATGTGTGCCGTGTTCACCACTGTCCATTCTTCTTCTTTTATTACATTCTTTTTTTCATCTCGCAGATGCTTCTTTTGTTTTTACAAACTATCTTTTGGCTGCACACTTTTTTATTTATTTATTTATGACCAGAGGACAGACGTTTATCTTAATTTCATTTTTTATGAATGAAACTTTATCTTTAAGACAAAAATGAACTGGTGTCGATTCTTTCAGCTTCATGAGTTTGACTCCTTAGGCAGAGCTCGTACACAACATAAACAGACTGATTGGAGAACAAGAATATACAAGAATATGATAGAATTTCACAGATGAGCAGGTGCTCATCAGGCTGAAATGAGAGATTGGAGCCAAAGAAAAAATGAGATGGGGTTAAAAATATGAAAAATGTCCTCGCATGAGGCTCAAAGTTTGGACGGCTCAATGCCAAGTGATGAAGTCTTTCTACACACATGGTGTCTGCTTAGTTTGTGGAAGGTCTTCTGGCACACAGAGTGATGTTTGGCATAAATAAAAGAAGAATTAGGTAGAAACCAGGATCGCCCGTGACTGCGCGGATGAAATCATAAATAAATAAATACATGAAAAAAGAGAGAGAGAGGGAGAGAACATCAAAAGTTGACTAAAAAAATAATTGAATCCGCGTCCAAAAAGATGTCACGGCGGACTTCAAAGCGTCAAAAATCAAAGAGTTGAGGAGTAAAACGATGAGTTTTTCCACTCGTGTTGTTCACAGGGCAGCAAATGCTTTTGTGCTTTTTGTGCAGTGACCAGAGTTCGTTGCTGACAGTTAACTGGTGTCATTTCAGATGAACATTTGATGAGCGTTTGTTTCCGGAGCTTCTTTAAAACCTGTGTTTTTCACTTTGACTGGTGGTGAGCCTGTGGTCGGGCTGCACTCGCTTCACAGCCTGTGTACGCTCACACTTCACTGGTATGATTTTGATTAAGAGCAACAAGAGGAAGGCTGTGAGTGTGTGTTAACGTGTGCATGCAGGTATTACGGTGCAGATTTCATTCCTGCACATGTGCAGAGGTTGTGTGTGTGTGTGTGTGTGTGTGTGGTGTTTGGAGACCACGTGCAGGTTAATTAGGGTTGCTGCAACAGGATGTGTGTGTGGTCTACAAACCTCAGAGGTTTTATCACCTCGCTACGTTAATTCTGGTTGACACCTATAGTACACGCTCTGCAATTCACATCACCCACAGATGTATGGAAATGCTGTAGTTATGCAGAAAGACGGAGGGATTATTAGCTGTCCTGCGATACATGTTTGTGTGAAAACTGGGGGGAAAAAACAGAATTTTACCACAAAAGACTGATGTATTCATTCATTCAGTTATCCGCTCCATTCATGAATTACTGCATGCTAAAGATGCTACGTGTGACATATGTCAGTTGCATATCTTTTTAGCTTAGCTTAGCTTAGCTTAGCACAAAGCTGGCAACAAATTCAAGTCATTTATGCCACTAGGGGTCCCTCAATTAAAAATAATCAAAAACCAGAGCTCAGAACCGGGAGTGACACCACCCCGCAAACGTATCTCGTTAGCAAACCCAGTCAGTAATGGTATTTAGCGCACGCAAAAGATAAACAATGAAACAATAAACAATACTTGTGAATCCAGATGAATACTTTTTCAAATGATTATCTTTATATTCTGTTCATGAAGAAAATGAGATATATGCAAAGAATTAAAAAGTACAGAAAAGACGCAAGTTTGGCTTCATTGACTTCGTTTCCTCGACTGTCACTCTTACCTTACTCGTAATTACCACTTGCCAATCTCCTTATCTTAAGCGTAACTCATCCTAACCTAACCCAAACAATCAAACTAACATTCTAATATATTTTTACCTTAAAATTTAAACGTGTGTGATACGACAGCTAAGGAACCTACGCCGAGCTTTGCGGCTTCTCCTCAGCTCTGTCGTGTGTTGTAGCTGTTGTAGCTGTTGTAGCTGTGGGCGGACCGAAACAGTCGTTCAGGCTGGGAACTTGACTCCATCCCAGGCCACCCTGTTCATACAAACCACCAGACCACAGGCTAATCCAATTTGTTGATATGTCAGGTACCAGATGAGTAAAATTCCTCCGTGAGGAAAGTTATCCCGATTACAAAATACAGAAAACACTGTGACTGACCAACAAAGTAAGAATAATAAGCATTCACAGCACATCTACTGTGGCTGTAGGTGAGCGCTTCCTTTAGTCACTGGTAGTTTGCAGTAATCATGGGTCACAGCGTGCAGTCCAAACATTTCAGAGGAAGCGGTGTCAGACCTTTGAATCCAGCCGAATACAGGGAGATTTTCTTTATATTCTATTCATCAAGAAAATGAGATATATGCAAAGAATCAAAAAGTTCAGAAAAGACACAAGTTTGCCTTCATTGGCTTTTCATTTCCCGGACACTAACTCTTACCTTACACGTAATTACTACTTGCCAAACATCTTATCTTAAGTGTAACTCATCCTATCTTAACACAAAACCCAAACTAACATTCTAACATATTTTTACCTTAAAATGTAATTATTTCACATATGAAGACTTGCTCTTTGTCCTCCATAATGACGGTGTAAACATATTTAGGTCCCCACAATATGAGTAGTTCCCTAATGCAGTCCGTGACACTTTGCCAGGAGTCTGTGAAACGTTTCCAGGTTTATTCAATCACAATATACAGTATAATGTCAGTCCACACAACTTTCACTGTTTTATCAGCTGTTGTTTTATGATTTCACTGCATTAACAGTGTGTTTGGGATCGTTGTTGCACTGAAAAATAAAACCAATTCCAATCAGACATTTCCCAAAGGAAACGGCACATATTTGATATCAAGTGTCCAGTTTTTGCCGAAGCTAAATTATGAGTTTGTCGAATGTATGGTTTGATTGAAAGCTGGTGTTATGACTCCTGAGTTCCTCCAGGTCACTTATTTTGTAGGATATTTAATCAGTTGGGACTTTTTGTTGCAGTGTGTGTTTTGTTTTCGCTTTAACCTGGGTTTTTTTGGTTCTTGGCTTCCTGTAATTTTCTGTTTTTCTTGTATCTTGTAAGTTTATTTGTAGTTCTTCCTAGTGTGTTGTACAGTTTTACTTCCTCTCCTGATGTGATTCACCTGTGTTCAATCATCCCTCCCTTGTGTCTCTGTCATCCCCGTTGTCATCATCTGTTAATCCCGCCTGTTTTCATGTGTTCTGCTTTGTTCTAATCCCTGTCCCCTCTGCTGCTGCTTTGTATTGTTTTTCCTAATTTTTCACAGTCACTCTTATATTTTAACAAGTGTCCATAAAGTCATACAACACATACGAACTCAGCATCTTGCTGTTGTTCAAGTGGAAGTGCAGGATTATACTTTCCACGACCACGTGTGCGTTGAGATCCGCACAATGTAAGTTCAGTCGACCGTGCATTTCTACCAATATCTTCAGCATTTCTTATCCAAACACTGTGTGAGTTGGTACTGAACACACTGGTGCCCTAATTCAGTCACCTGCCAAGTTTGAAGCCTGTCACGCGAACCGTTAGAGAGTTATGCGATTAACCGACAGACAGACGTACCTTGTATTTGTAGATACTGTAGATGTAACTGTGCGAGTATGAAGTGGCTGTCTGCACGGAACACGGTAAATATGACCCAGACATAAGGGAAGGTCATACTAAACACTTGACATTTAGACATGTGGGAGCATTTTTTTGTGGAAGAAAAAAAAAATCTAATTTTAATTCTTAATTCATATTTCCTGTCTTCTGTGGTTGCAAAATGATTACATTTGGTCAGTATAGCGTTGCTAAAAATACAAATCTACATGTGGTCTTTTGCACTGCACTGTATATATAATGTATATACAGATGTGCATAGGTACAGACCCATTATACCCCACACTCACTCACTCTCACACACACACACACGCATGCTCACCCACAGATTCTCTTACACAATACTGTAATTGTATGTTTTTGGTTTTGTGCTGCAGAACATTTAGGCTGGCTGAAGGGTATAATACTGGGTAGCAGGGCACTGATGCATGGTAAGTCACCAGACGCTGGAAAATACCAGTTGGGCCCGTCTTTGTTTGTCTGTGTTGGGACAAAAAGGAAAAGCACGGATGGCCGCGGTGCTTGTGTGTTTTGGAGGCACCACATGATTGTGTCTTTGTGGCGCAAGGTGGTTGTACGTCTGTGTTTGTTTAATCTGCTGAGGAATAAGAAAAGGAAGGCATGGGAATGTTGTGGTGTTTGGTGCCTCTGTGTCTTGGAGTCTCCATGTAGCTGAGTGACTGTGTGTCTGAACACATGCATCTATGACTTCAGGTGTTTTTACCCTGGAATCGTATCATTGTCGGCTTCACGATGGCACATTTTCTGGAAAAATACTCAGTGAGATGACCAAAATCTGGACACTATGTCCAGATTTTAGTCATCTCACTGAGTATTTTAACATTTTTTTCCATATATGTGCTCTTAAACATACAGGTGGCTGTACTGTATACGGCCGTGTATAACTCTTTAGCCCTTCTGGGAACCTTTTGAGAATGTTCTCTAAAGGTTCTATGGAGGTTGTGGCAAAGTAACTTTAGGGTAACATTCTGGGAACCCTTAGAGAACATTCTGTAAAGGTTGTGACAAAGTAACGTTCTGGGAACCGAATGTGCAACCAAAAACATCAGGAAAACTTTCCATATCCACCACAGGAGAACTTAAGGGGGAATCTTCAGGGAATATTCCCACAACCAAAAGGTAACGTTCCGAGAACATTCAGGGAACCAAAAATTGCTGGCTGGGTAATGTCATTTGTCAAAGAAGATGGAACTAAGGCTTCTTACTGTGGTTCAGGAGATGGAGTGGCTCAACTTCTAACCCGAAGATCAGTGGTTTGATCCCTGGATCCAAAAGTCTGCATAATGATGTGTCCTGTGTAACACCATGGCCACTTTATTAGGTACACTTGTTCATCTCCTTGTAACTCAAATATCCCATGAGCCAATCTCATGGCAGCAACTCTATGCATTTAGCAATGTAGATATGAAGTTTAAACCAAAGGGAAAAAGGTGATTTCAAGTTTTGACCTTAAATGTGGAAGACATGGAGTATTTTTTGGAAACTGATGATTTTCTGGGATTTTCACACGCAACTATCTGAAAAAAAGAGAAAATGACCTTGTTGATGCCAGAGGTCAAAGAAGAATAAGCAGATTAGTTCAGAAATATAGAAACGTAACACAAACATGTTATAACCAAGACACTTGAAATATTTACACTCAAATTAAAAATGTACAATATCACTTTTTGACGGGTCAGTGAGGAAGTAACTTCTAAAAAATGTCTGTTTTTCACTTAGTTTGTACTGTTGTTGGTTTGCTTTTGGCTGTTAGTTAGCTTTAGCATTAGCCCCAGCCCGAGGTGGGTAGTTGTGGTTCTACTCTCTTTACTTGTGTGACAAACTCAAGTAAATACAAGTGATCGTGTCATGTGAACTGTGGTCATATGTTTGGTCTGGATTGTAAAACCATGTAAATGACTGTGGATTTGGAGCAGTCTACTACTGTCATCTTATCCACTCGCCCCCCTAGCTTCTAGCTTGGCTATAATGAGTTATAAAGCGGTCAACATGACAACAATAGCAGCAACAAACACAGACATCGAGTACAACATTCTCTGATGAAGCCCAAACATTTACTACTGTCACATCTACTGACTCTGTCTGAAACTTTGAATTACCAGTGAGAGTAGCGCTAGCATCACGCTAACATGTTGTAGTTTTGTTTTGCTGACTCATTGTCCTCTAACGTGGCTTTAAATTCAGGGCCACTCTCAGAAAGTGTCACTGCCTTCCATTTTATGACACCTTAATTCTATACTCTGTGACGCATTAGTGTGCTGTGCTAGTTAAAATGCTACGTATGCAATGCTATGGGTTGCCAGACCACCAGCACAATTACCTTCAAAACCACATGTGCACACATTATGAATTTTATGATATTTAATTAGTTTTCTCATCAAATTCTCATGACATATTTCCCCCCATTTTTTTATTAGCAAAAACAAATTGCTTGACTGAGAGTATTTTGATGCGAATCAGAGTGCATTTTTAAATGGTTATATGTAAAATTGTGGCCCTCCTGTCAGTGGGTACCTGCGTATCACTGAGATTATACCAGTGATTTAAAGTCACTGATGACATACAAGAAGATAGAAGATGAGAAACTAAACTAGTTTGTCATGATACACACACACACACACAGACGCTTGTTTAAAGTGGTGGGTGTTCCTCACAGCACTGCATTAGGCTGCCCCTCTCCTTTCATGAGGCCTGTTGACGACCTGTTTTATTGGTGGGGGGTAATTATTCACACACACACACACACACACATAAAGACCATCATGTATGTACACACACAGGCGCACGGTCTGTCTTGATAGTGCTTGTAATTAGGTGGTGTTGTGTACGGGGGGGGGCACATGGCAGCAGCCTCTGAACTGCTCAGGATGAAAGCCTCGCTCTCATTTAAAGCCACTCATCAGCAGCTCTGTTTGATGCTCCCGCACTAAGATCAAACAATAGCCAGGACACTCTTTTATTTGGCCACCATTACCACCATCATCATCGTCGTCATTATTATTGGTTACTTCTTTCTCTGCTGTCTGCTGTCTGTAACTGGCAGACGAACTCAACCACGGCTCACTGTCTGCATGTGGAGGACTTTTCCTGTAGGTGTGATGTCACAGTGTCAAGGATTTTCTCATCTAGTTTCAACAGTGGGATGTCGGGGCGGTTGAATATCAAGAATATTATCACAATTGTACAAGCAAACTTAATGTCCTGTGGGCCACTGAGCCTCTAGTCCGGTCAGTAAGGGTCTGGTCAAGTGAGAAGAACTGTTCTCAGTTCAATAAGAGCTTTAAATTATAATCCCGGTACGGCAGCAACAATATGTGTGATGATATTTTACGAAATTTCAAAATAAATACAATAACATATTTACGATGCAAAATGAATCCGTAAATTAAAAAAAAACCTCACAGAAATAGCTCATTATAACTCATTATATAATGGATTTGAAGGCCACATGTGACCCACGCGCTGCAGGACACTGTCTCTTTACTAGCTGGAGTTCTTTTCAGGGACCAACTCCTCCGTATAGTTCACTGTGATTGGTTGATCGTCGTTTCTCTGGCGGACTAGTCCTAGTCCTCGTCATTTCGCCGCTCCTGGGATGATGTTGTTGCAGTTGTTTAAATCAGCTGGAGTTCTCACATTCATTTGTTCCACATGAACTTTTTTGTTTTTAGATGTGATGCAATTTTGCAACCATGAGTCACACATGAGTCAAACGTTTTTTTTTTTATCCCCCATTTATTTCAACACTTTCTTACTCGGAACAAAAAAAAGCCAAAGAAGGATTAAATGGAGACGTTTGATCGAGTCTCCACCATCATTTGGTGCCATACTATGTTTTTGCAGAGCACAGATCACACATGGGCTCCACATGGAACCAAAATGGCATTATTTATTTACGTGTCTACAGAAATTTGGGTCATTACGATAGTATTTTATCCACTTGTGGTGATTTTGGCGAAACTGAGGAAATGAGGCCGATGAAAATCATTTCCTGGTTATGAATGAATGTGGTCAGGTTTAGGCACAGAGGACACCAGATTAGGGGGGAAAAAATCATGGTTTTTCCCTTAAAGCAGCAACATCCTCTCCATAAAAACACATAACACACCAATCTGTCTTTACCAAGTCTGATATAGTTCATTTTAGAAATGTTGACATCTCATGTGTGAAGTCATTCGAGCAGAAGAGTCGTCCACGTGATTTTAAAGTGGAAAAAACCCGAAACTCATTGTTTTTGAATGATTGAATGAAATCAGTGGCTCTTTAAGCTCAGTCTTGATGAATCAGGAAAATGCACATGATAATTATAGTTTTCTTGACTTGCCAGACCTATACTTAAACACTTTTTTGTTAAGTCTAGCATGTACACAAAACTGCAGTTACAACATGCATTTTCTTTTTTTCCCCCCCTGATTCATCAAAATGAGCTCAAATTCACTCAAAATGTCTTTGAGCACGTCATCATTTTTTAACGTTTGGGAAACACTGACCAACATTTTCTGACATTTTGTGGACTTAATTTAATCTGTAAGAATTTATCTTTAATCTTAAAATTAATCTTAAATTGCTGAGTGTTTCCATCTAAACACAAACAAACGCTTGTGTCACACATGAGATCATTTGTTGTGAAGCTTCGAGTTTTTGCCCGTGGCCTCCATGAGGAGGACATGGAGCTGTCAAAGTCCTTCCTCTGTTCATGTGGAAGGAGGAGCACCACTGTATTTAACGTTGGTGATAATGGTACTTGGTATAAAAGGTTTGAGAACCACTGGTCTAATTGTTAACATGGTTGCCTAAATTAAGAATATAACAGAGCTAAATGAATAAATATTGCACTGTTAATTAACCTGCCCATTGTTTGGGTGTTGGGGGACAGTGCTATTTGTGCAGATCCATGAGAAACAAAGATGTTTTCTTCAGTCTGTTTGAACAATTTCATCTAAAATGGTAATTTTTCACACATTATGGCCTTTAAGAAATATTGTGCCTGTATTGCGATTTCGATAACATTTTTGATTTATTGTTCGTAAGACGTGAGCCAAAACAATATGATGGAACGCAGCAGCAATGTGTCTGGTGTGAACCAGGCCTAAGCAACATAAACAGCTTAAAAGAAGTCCAGTATTTTCCACAATAAAGAGCAACAAAAGTGGAATATTTTAAAAATACATTGACATAAAACAGGACAAAACTGGACCTTCTCATGATGACTTCTGCAGACACACACAATGTGTTGAGCACTTGTACAAATGAACATTGTGAACAGATGGCAGAATATAAACAAAAACCCTAACCATCTGTAAACACTTGTGCACCAAGCTGCAGTCACTGGCGATTTCCCCAGTCAGGTGATCCGGTCAGAAATCAGACAAGATTGATGAAAGGAATAATAATAATAATAATAATAATAATAATAATAATAATAATAATAATAATAATAATAATAATAATAAATTGGTGTTGTGATCTGATGCAATGGCCGACATGTAAATGCTGCACATTCCTCCGTGGACTCCAGCTCAGACGCTACAGTAAGACCTTGAAAGCGACGCCCATTGCACATGAACAAGTGAAACAACTCTGACACCGTCCTGGTTCACACACACACACATGCATACACACACCAGCTCAGACGCTACAGTAAGACCTTGAAAGCGACGCCCACTGCACATGAACAAGTGAAACACTGATTTATCTCAGGATGACTTGATTCAAACCATGAAACGGTTGAAAGTGACTTGATATTGATAATGTTTTGCGAGCGAATGTGACACTCCCCATCATTTTCCTGTCAGAATTTGCTTTCTAACGGATTCTCTGCATTTCTACCACCCGTCGGTCTAACTGACAAACCCAGTAAACGTGTTGTTTTTTTCCCCCCACTGCTCATATATTTAACAGCCCTGTCTGATTCATGTTCATTGTTTCCCTGGGAACCACATAATGAGATAATTTGGACCATGATAAAAGTCTTTCAAAGTTCACTCCCTGAACATACTTCTGTTTAAGAGCAAAACAACATTTCTTTAAAAAAACCAAGCACAGTTTTGAACTGATGGACTTTTTTTTTTGTTAATGATAAATGAACTTGTTCTCACGTCCTTTCACTTCCACAGATCTGCTCTGAAATCAGTTGTACTTCTTGTGTGTGTGTGTGCGCAACTGCTGTTTTTGTTCAAACTCTGTGAGGTGAACAACAGACATCAGAGGTGTTTTCCTCTGCACAGAATGAGTAAAACCACATCCTCTATACTGCACACTGTGTGTGTGGGTGTGGGTGTAACGTGTAATCTACTTTTTGAATGTACATTGTTTTTGCTCAGGTAAACCAATCCTGTCACTGGCAGAATCTTGAAAAGCTCCCACTGTTTCAAAAAGTGAGATGAGCTGACAGTCACTGCAGAGACGTCCAGCACGTGGCAGCTAAAAGCTAATTCTACATATCATCACTGCAGCTACAGAGCTGTGGTATTGTGTAGAAACTCCTTACAAATCCACAGTATTGTCAGATTTGTTCAAAAGACTGGGCTTAAAGGGTTAAATATCCTGGAAAGACTTTTGATTTTTGACCTAAATCAGGACATCAGTAAATTTCGATTTCAAACCAGCATTAATTATGTATTGCCCCCTCCTTTGAATGTGGTCACATCTGACACAGGTGAATCAAAACCTGCATAAAAAACATGAAAAACATCTGCACCACTCTTACAGAATCTGAGGGAGCAGCAATCATGTTTAATTCAAGTCAAACGTGTCCTTCACACAAACCCCAAAGTGCCTAAAATGCAAAGTATTAGCTGTAAAAGTGTGTGTGTGTGTGTGTGTGGGAACCTTTGACTCAGGTTCAACACAAAGTGCATATAATCAATTAGGTGCATAATATTAGCATAATATTTGTTTATGTTGTATTTGATGCTCACAGAAAACAAATTCAATGCTTTATCAAACCTGTCAAAGCTACACAGAGTGCTGATTTCATGGCCACTACTACTGTAGGAATATCCATTTAGGGTCAATCTCAGCTGACATAGAGCGATAGGCGACACACCCTGGACAGTTCACCAGTCAAACAACCATTCAACCATTCACTTTCACTCCTAAGGTCAATTTAGAGTGACCAATTTAGCTAATCCCCATAGTGCATGTTTTTGGACTGTGGGAGAAAACCAAGACGAGTCGTGCTGGAACTGTCTTGTGGAAAAGCGTCATAAATAAAACAGAGAGAGAGTCGTGTGGAGCTGACGGACGTAAGTCGGCGTCCTGTGAACTCATCTGATGAAGCTTTGACTGCGTCAGAAAAAAAAGTTACACACTACAGCTTTAACGGACAAACTGCAGATCCGACCCCAGGGCCCTTTTATCCTGATCATCTGAAGTGGTTTGCGTGTTCACTCACATCATCGTCATCATCATCATCATCATCATCATCTTCAAATAGAAAGTACTTTTGTTTTTAGGAAGGTGTTGATTTCTGTTGCATTCTTTCCCTCGCTGTATCCTGACGTGTGTGTGCGTGTGTGCGTGTGTGTGTGAGATGCTCTGCAGAGACACAGCGGGTTTTACAGCGGCATGAAAACATGCTGGATTTATTTGACTGCTTCAGCGTGCACGCTCTGTCCTCAGTCGCCGACGGCAACCTGATGCAACCTCTGCAGATCGTTGGGAGGAGGAGGAGGATTTCTCGTTAACTGCTCGACTTGAATTTTATGTGCAGCAAACAGCGTTTTTCTGCGACACTCACTCATTTGGTGAAAGTGACTGTGTGACTCACACACCTGAAGCTCAACGAAAGCTGACACTTGAAAACACTTTGATCGCTGACTGTGATAATATCTCACTCTTAAATGACTCTGTATTCTGTATATAGAGACTTTTCTGGGGTCACCACAGTAGATCATCTGCCTCCATCTTGTCCTCTCCCTTGTGTCCTATTCTATTACACCAACTGTCCTCATGTCCTCCTTCTCTGTGGTCTTCCTCTTGTCCTCCTGTCCCATCTTCAATGTCCTTTGTCCTAAAATAATTACTATCCCGTCCTCTGCACGTGACCAAACCATCTCAAACTTAACTCTTTTCCTTTACCTGCAAACAGTCCAACCTGAGCTTTCCCTTGGATGTGCTCATGTCTAATCCTGTCCAGGTCACCAAACATCTCTGGGAAATGATTTATCTACCACTTCAGATCGTATAGAAAGTGCGTCTCCATATAGGAAGTTTGGGAAACTCTGAACTTGGATCACTTGTGCACCAAAAAAAACACTGCTTTTTGTTTACAATGAGAGAAACTTCTGAAGGTGGACACTGCAGTTATTTGATGAAGATAAAAATGTAAGTATGTAAAAGCACTTTGAATTTCTTAAAACAATTGTCAAATTGTCCAGATTTGATTGATTTTGTTCTTGAAAATTAAATAACCAGTCGTACCAATTTCCTGACAAAATAATCACAATATCCGACACATTCCAGGGCCAATTCCCTCAAATTCAAGGACTGAATGTGCTGACACAGCTTTAGATGGGAGGACAGCTTGTAAGAGTGTCTTCATCCGTCCACTGCATCTGGACAAGTGATTGTCCTTGGGATCTTGGGTCAAAGTCAGTCTTTGTCATTTGTCTTTGGTGAGACAGGGATCTTGGAATTTTCATTTCCCAGACATCACGTCTTCATTTGCTCTCTCTTGCTCAGCTTTACTCGCTCATTGTTCTGCACGGAATCTCACGTCAACGGCGTAGAGAGAGAGACAGTGGACAGTGTCCACAACAGCGCTAGTGATTATGACTCCACGTTTGTCCTGCATAGACCTAATCTATGAACATAGAGCAATGCAGGGCGTGAAACAGTTGATGACGTTTACCTAAATACTAACTTCACTTCTTTCTTGCACAAAATTCAAGCACTTGAAGGGCCCATATTTATTTAGGGAGATTTTCACAAATCTTCTCCCAGATTCACAAACTTTTAAGGATTCTGTGATTGTTTGATGGCGTCATATCTTCCTCTCAGAGGTCAACGAGGTCACTGTGACTCTGATTTGGTGAGAGTGACACAAGAGTCTCTCTGAAGACATGATGTCCACATGAGGCCACGACCTTTACATGAGACAAAGACGTAAGAGGCTACTTATTCTGTGTGCATGTGCATGAGCTGCATGTCCAAACATACCATGAGAACCGCTCCACTGTGTGGCCACAGGTGTTTCTTATCGGTTAGACACACAAGTCTCTGTGTGTGTGTGTGTGTGTGTGTGTGTGTGTGTGTGTGTGCACGTGCATCTGGTGTATATGAAACTGCTGTGTATATAAACATGTAAGCTCAAAGCTTGTGGCCGCATGAATCCCTGAAACATGTTTAGATGTTAGAGGAAAAGCATCTGGATAAGCCCGAGCTGAACGTCTAAAACCAACAGCACAAGCAGGACAGAGAACACAGGGTCACAGTTTTTAAGTTTATATTAACAAAGTAAAGCAACACCCACCTGTGGAACTAGACTTTTAGATTTATGGGATTATTTCAAATCAAAAAAAGTGCCAAAAACTCTGAGGTAAAACATTTTTTACTTCCGAAACGTTAACGCTATAGTTGTGTCCTATGTATGAGTGAGTGTTGGACAGATGAATGAATGACTGAATGAACCGGGCTGCAGCTCTGACTCATGTCTAAACTTCTGAACTGTGACACAGAGAAGCAGTTGTTATTTCTTTATTTCACTCCCTAATTAGGTGTCTTTTTTTTTTTTATTCCAGGGTTTTTAATCTACTCCAACTCTCTCCCTCTCTTCTGAGTGAGAAAGAGACTTCGTTTGGTATTTTCTTTTGTATCATTTGTTCTTTCCGTATCCAATTAAGAATGTTAAATTGGAAAAAATTGTGTTTTTTGTACAAATTCTCCCTTTCGTGTGGACCTGAAGTCATCGTGTCATCATGAGTGTATGTGTTAATAACAGATGACTCGTGTACCTTGTGACAGGGTTAATGAGCTTCTTCTGCACTAAAACCCCTCTCTCTGTCTTTTTAGTGTCTTGAACAGAAGAATGATATGATGGAGAAAAAACAATAAGTACCAGAGAGATTCATTCTGGGCTGTTTGAGCATCTACAGGTTCATGTTTGTGTCGCCCCAAACATTTTGACCTTGCGTCATGGCTCTGGTTAGAAGAACTCAACTCTAACTTTTCACATTTATTAGGGCCCTATGGGCCTAAGCCAGGGGTCTGCAAGTCATTTTTTTCTTTTAAATCTCAACCCTACAGTCGGTAGGGGGCCTACGGCAAAGGGCCTATCACCTGGTTTAAGTTGTTAATTTTATTCTGCGTTTTAAACCAAAACATTTCTTATGCTGTTATCACACTAAACGCGATGCAGATTTATCGTGCGACACCTTTACGTACAAAGTCAATGCACAGATTGGCGAGTAGCGACAAGACAAATGGCGTTAGGTGTGAACACAGCATAACAAATGTAGAGGTTAAAAATAGTAACAGTAGTTGTATTTGCCCCAAACTGTTACTCGTGTCTCAAAGCTGCTTCTGTCAGAAACATAAAATACCAAATGTTTGTGCTGCCTGAAGCTAACAACAGTCGCCTGGTGATAATGTGGCCACTGTCTTGAATCACCAACTTCTTACACACACTCTTTTAAGACCCACGTGAGTGAGATCATGTGGAGAATAAAATGTCATTAAAAAATGCTCTCATCAAACTATAGTTCCACTTTTTCCATACTGTTAATAATGAACGTGCTTGAGTCCAACTTTGAGAATTACTGCTTCGTCTTTGAGCCTTTGAACATATGGTTGATGTTATTTTACCGACATTTACGCTGAAAACTTGGCGATCCAAACATGTCAGTTAAATGTCATTTGTAGCAACAGAATCTATTTGACTGGGTTGATATTTTTGTGCAGAATAAAGGCTCTGAATTCTTTATAAATTGGCATTTTTGTGCAGTTAAGCGATTGAAATCATCTGCCCATGGACCACCAGTTGCTGACGAGGGCAAACAGTAGGCAGTGAAGGTAGTGGACGGTCAAAGAAATGGACCTGTGGTCAGAACCAGGGCTACAGCTTGGAAAGTACCTAAGACAATAATATGGCAGAGAATGAGTGGAAGCAGGCCAGGGTAAATACTCAGGGCAGATAAGAGAATAGAGAACAGATGAATAGTTTGGTGTTTTGCTGCACGGCAAACAAGGCTGAAATGACAGAACTGCTGCTGCATTCAAGACGGATATGAAGTTTCTGACGACTGAGTGTTGGACAAAGTCACATGAACTCATGAATTCATGAAGAAGCAGTTACCTGAGGTCCCGTACACACAAGGAGAATCTGCAAAATGTGGTATTATATCAGCTTTTTATCCACAAAGATACCAACATCTGAGCTGAGGTGGAAAGTAATGAATTACATTTACTCACGTTACTGTGATTTAGGTTTTTTTGGGTACTTTTTTAAAGGCATTTTTAAAAGTTGTAATCTTAGCAGTGAACGATGAGGACAGGTGAATGAATGATGACAGGTTAACGATGACAAGTGAATGAAGGATGACAGGTGAATGATGACAAGTGAATGAACGATGAGGAGAGGTGAATGACTGATGAGGACAGGTGAACGATGAGGACATGAATGATGACAGGTGAACGGTGACAAGTGAATGAACAATGAGGACAGGTGAATGAATGATGACAGGTGAACGATGAGGAGAGGTGAATGAAGGATGACAGGTGAACGATGACAAGTGAATGAACGATGAGGAGAGGTGAATGGCTGATAAGGACAGGTGAATGACTGATGAGGACAGGTGAATGAACGATGAGGACAGGTGAACGATGAAGCCTTCAATTTGCCTTTAATTAAAAACAATTAATGTGAGATTTGTGTCAACACAAGAACCACAACCTTGTTCCAAAAGTAACAAGTATATAAATATATATAATTCAGCGTTTAGAGTGGTTTTGCAGCGTTATGAAGACATTTCTTTAATGAATGCCACGTTTGTGGAAACCTTTAAGCCAGAAAAATAGAGCTGATTGTAAATCAGAGCTCAGGATTATCAGGTCAAGATCTGGGGTGTCCCTGGGCAAGGTGCCCAATCCCCAATTCTCATTGTTAATAGGACACTTTAAACTGACCCCAGCCACAAAGGCTACATCCAGTGTTCTCCTAGTGCCGGTCCCAGGTCTGGATAAATCAGGAAGGGCAAAAAAGAAGAGGCAGATGAATTCATGAATGAACTGTGATATATTACACATATTCCATATATACAGTATATGGTTTCCTGTGTGTTAACATGTTCACCGGTGCAGTATATCTAAACATAGCCATTCAGTCACTTCTGTCCTATGATTTCCAGTAAAAACTTTCCCCGTTTCTGAGGAATAAGCTTGAAAACAAAGCTCTACAATGGTACACAGATTTTAAAAAAGTCTACGTTTAGATGATTGAAGCTTCCAAGACCTAACAAGTGTAGTGATATCGACAGGACAAGCAGACAGAACTCTTTTCTAGGCTTATACAGACGCAGCATATTTACTGGGCTGGAGGGGAAGTGATGGAGGGAGAGAGGGAGAGAGAGAGAGAGAGAGGTGCAAATGAGTGGAGGAAGAGATAGATGGGACATGGAGAATGCTCCGTTGCTACAGTGAGAGTGTTAGTGGCACCACTAAGGTTGAGGACATCTGCTTCGTGTTAAAGAGCACACTGGGCCTCCCACTTGATGAAACCCAGCCTGGTGCTCAGCAGCACAGTCAGATACTGCCATTGGTCTCTCCTCCTCCCCCCACCAGCCAATAGGGAGCCAAAAGACCCCGAGGAGACGTTACACTAGACCTGCAATCCATCCTCCTGCAGCCCTCCGTACCCCGGTCCCTCTCTGCTGCCGTCATGCTGCGTTCACAATCATACAGGAATTGCCTTCTGAACATCTTCATGTAATCGGATAATGAAGCTGTGACACATCGTGACGCACAACACGTCCACCACAGTTATTCTGTAGTTCTGTCTTCTCATGGAATGTCTGATCACAAACTGACAGTCGCAATCAAGTATAGATGCCTCTCGATGCCAGTGGGACAAAGCATCACTATTTCACCCAGAATTCCCCAAACTAAAGAAAATAATGCACATGAAAACAGACTTGTACTTTCTCATACGAAGCTGTGTCTACATTTTCCTCACAGCACTTGAATGTAACATTAGCTGGACAACAGCTGTGTGGGTTTCCCCTTCTATTGCCTTGGCAACCAGAATCCCTCACAATAACACACTGGTTAACGTTTCTTTCGTCTTGTTTTCCCTCTGCTGGATCGTACCTCATTTTTTTCAACATTTTTCACTCTTTTATGCGCAACCACCACATTTTTCTCACTCTGTCTCCCCTTTCACTCGGTGCTATGTCTCATTCTCTGTGCAAATGAATTCAGAGCTGTTGGACGGCCATGAAACACCGGGCTTCAAAACAAACCCTGCAACCCTGTCAACGCTGCGTCACTCCTCGTCGGCGTCTCCATGTTACAGAATGCTTGTTTTGCCTCTGCTGCATATTGGTCATCAGTTGAGTTGGCGTACATATATATCTATATATATATATATATATAGATATATATATGTAGTTACATTTGTGAAATGAAGCAACGTGTTCACGAGGCCAAATCATTTTCGATTGCTGTCATGATCGGTACATTAGCAGTGAAATCAAATTTTATTTGTATGGCACCAAATCACAACATACATCATCTTTTTAAGAGAGAATAGAAACTCAACAGTTCACACGTTGAGCAAACACTTGGCTCCTTAGAGAGAGAAAAAAAAACCCCACAGGAACAGCACAGGAAGAAGAAAACTGACTGAAACCGACTCAGAAACGTGTGAGACCAAGAGTAGACAGTTGTTCTGTCAGGACAGTTCCAAAGACTATAATATTTTTATAGTATTATAATGTAATTTATGAAAGCAGTAGCATCATTTGTGTCATGGAATTTAAATCAAGTTTTAATTATAATACAACAGTGCTGATATTAACAATTGCTTCACAACTGGATCTGGATCCTGCAGCACCTGAAGTGACGACGCAGTCAATTGGCCCTTTTCCACTATGGTCCCACCTCTTTCGCCTCGCCTCGGCCGGGTGAAATCTAATTACGTGACACGTAATTAGATTTCTAATTTTCTGATGCGTTGTTGGCTGCCATTTTCTTCTTTCCAAAACATTGAACACGGTTGAGAAGAGAATCCACCCACTGGTTCTTCTGCTGCTCTGAACCAGAAGGACACAATGTTCCATCTGAATTTTGAGGAGCCTTAGATGAAAACAGGACAGCCGAGTTGTTGTGCTGTGATGTAATCAGCTTTCTCATGCACGTTCCAGACAAACCTAAACGAAGGAAGCCTTTCACGTCAGTGTCTCAATCTGATTTCAAGGTTCAATAATCTATTTAATTACTACACAACAACACAAGATTGCACAACAATGTCGTCCTGCTTTGCTAAAAAAATAAATGTCACGTGCAGACATAGACTCTTAAACAGCAATGTTGTGACAGAGCTGCGTTTCTGCAAAGATGTGGACATAACCGTCTCCAATCTCCTGCTGCTGAACGAGCCTAAATCCCTGCTTCATCCATTTGCTTTTCCTGTGACCGGACATGAGGCCGGAGGCAGTGCATGAGGAGAGGAACGGCCTCAGGACCAGGCTTAGCTCTTATCCTGAGTCTCTTCCTTCTGCCTCTGGCCTGTTATGACGATCTGTTCTGGCTGAAGGATACGGAGAACAGAGATGCTCTGAAGTTCTGCTGCACTGAATACAAATCCATGCACTTCTCCAACATCGACGAGCGTAGGTCAGTCACAGTTAATTCTGTGTAACGTGCAAAACTAAAGGTAAAAAACAATCAATCTGCGACAGTCGTCATAATAACATGACGTCATCTGGGTTAACAAAGCGTGTTTGAGCACTGAGGGACTGAGCACCTGCGCTTGTTACTCAACAAACCAAGTAGTTAATCAATGGCTGTGTTTGGGTGATCACTCAGGTGTTATTAGGCGGTTCCTGCAGCCAATCGTAGTGGTTTTTAAGTATTTTTTCAGAGAGAGTTAATGATGATTGGGATGTAGGGTATTTGGTAATGACCATAATCAATCATTGTCCTACCTAGGTCATACTTGGCTGCACTAATGTCAGTGCCGTGGTCGTAACAAGCCAGACAAAAGAAAGGACTCGCTAAGAGTCAATGTTGTTCACATTATTGTAATGAAAGATTGAATTTTGAAACAGGAATCATGTAGCGCAGTGGTCACCAACGTGGTGCCCGCGGGCACTTGGTAGCCCGCGAGCAGCCAGCGAGGTGCCCGTGGGCTCATTTCACTTCACCTCACTTGCATGTATCCAAATGATCACTGAGTAAAATGTCCTGATATTATTTATAAAAACTGTGATAATCATTAGGAGTAAGCACTGGATTTAATGTGTATGCAATTAAATGCATAATATTCATCATTTCAATGGTAAATTGCATAAAATGTTAATATGGTAGCCCTCCATATTATTCTCTACCCTTCAGGTAGCTCTCGGTCTCAAAAAGGTTGGTGACCCCTGATGTAGCGGGAACCAGAGGAACAGCATCTTGGTGTAGGCGGCTCATGTCTCAAATCTGGGGATTCAATAAAGCTGAAGGTGGCATATTTCACATGTTGTGACGTGATGGACACGAGCTATAGGTATGAGCTTCATACGGAGCTCTCGAAGTAAACAGTGAAACTCACCAAGTTGTGTCCGGCTACAGATGTTGTTGTGAAACCACACAAGCCGGCGGCTTCTTCTCTGCAGATGTTTCGAGCAACAGACGAGACTGACGTGGAAATTGCATCTAGACGACTTTGTATTGTCCGCTTTGTGTCCAGTGTGAACGCAGCATTACGGATAAGATCACAGAGACATTTGTGAAGCAGGAGGAGATAGTAATCAGTGATGATAGAGAACAGGTGAGTTGGAGGGAAAAGCAGAAGTAAAGAATGCCCCACACTATAGAGGATAATTGACCAGATTTCGGACCCGAGCTAGTCCTTCCAACAATCATGGGTGTCTTCTGATTTTATGCTGATTCTAACAGATTACTAGTCTAGTATGAGGGGATTAACAGTCATGATTTTAACGTCATCGGATGCATCAGAGTCTTCCTTATTTCAAATTGTAAGTATTAAACAGGTTTGATGTTTATGACTGAACAGTCAGTTCTTTCGACTAAGACGACGACAACGACAAAAAAAAAAAGCACTTACTTATACATCACGCTTATGACTAGCACTTTATAGTTTGGCTTACTTGAAGCACTTACTTACTTCTAGCTCTTGTTTGTACCCAAATGTTTAAATTGTAAGTCGCTTTGGATAAAAGCGTCTGCTAAATGACATGTAATGTAATGTTTAGTTGACCAGTGACCTTTGTTTAGTTGATTCCATCTTCTCATCCATGACTTCTGACGACGCTGACACTCCACCTCCATATCAGTTATATTCTGAAGTCACGTAAAATCATATGAGTTTTGTGGAGATCCAAAGACCTCTGGAATCCATCCATCCATCCATCCATCCATCCATTTTCTACCACTGTGCCAATCTCAGCAGACATAGGGCGATAGGCGGAGTCACACCCTGGACAGATCACCCCTGGAATCTCCGCCCTGAAATCGCTTGTTTGTGTTCCTGCGTCTTGCCTGGATCGTCTCGTCTGCGCTTTCTCAGGATTAAAACGTTTAAAATCGGTCACAATGTTCGTTGTGTGCGTGGTCTCAGGCAGTCAAATTTGAAAACTCCTGCAGTGTGGAGGCAGACTGATAATTATGTGACGTCTTACTCGTTTTCATATTCAACACTTTTGTTGCAGCTGTGTGAGTCTGCACTCACACGTCCATAGGGGTGTGACAGTGTCTCCGTTGTGACACTGGTCACAAACACTGATGTGAGAAGTGACACAGTGGAGAGTTTGCTGAAACCGCTCCGGTGTGTTTCTCCTTCTTCCTCTTTCTCTCTCTGAGCTGCTGTATTTTTTCTTTTTGCTGTTTCAGTTTTAGTCATAGACTGTTTACAAGAAGACACACATTTGAATGATGTAGTGACTAAATTAAGCTTGGTTTGATAGCTAACGTGCTGTAACTGTACTCAGTTTTACATGTTGCACCTGTTGTCACCTCATCCCGGCCTCTGATTGGCTGGGATGTTATAAATCATTGCTACACGGTAAACTTTGCACTGTTAAAATAACACTAAAATAGAGTTATTTGATTTGAGGACCAAGTACACAATGGAATAGACACATTTTGTGTCACTTAAACACTAAAAGTGTTGATTTTATAACCACTTCAGAAGTTATTTAACTCTTTGAGTCTTACTTTAATTCTGAAAGTGTCAAATTTCATAGTGGATTTTGTCCTAATCTAATCTGGTTTTAAACTCAATGCCCGGTTTGCGCTGTACACGTCACACCACACGGTACCCAGCAATAAAAACAGTCAAAACAGTTTAACCCCACAGTTAAAGTTGGATTTTAATTAGTTTAATGTGCGCCTGTTTTTTGTATATTTTTTGTGTGTTTGTATAATGAGGTCAAATTAGCGGCTAACGTGATACAATGACTAACTAAATAATAATAATAATATTAGTGACGTTTTTTCTCATTGTGTTCTACTGTCAGCAGCGATCAACTGTGTCGTGTTTGACTCTGACATTATAGAGGAGGCAGAGCTTAGAGCAGTGTTTCTCAAAGTCTGGGGCGGGTTATTTTTTTGGGGTTTCCCCAAACTTGAAGAATTTTACCAACCTTTGAGGTCGGATATTGTTTTATGTTTTACACGTAGCATTACTTCAGTTACCAAAACATATACGATACAATGCGATACAACTTTTGTGTCAGTTATCTTGGACATTATTTGTTAGGTGTCACAGATATGGAGGTAAATTAGTTGCACATGTTGGCTCATGTTATGATGTATTTTGGGATTGGGGTCATGGTGGTTTGGCATCTTTACAAAGTTTGGAAACGCTGTCTTAGAGCAAATGGCCACTGGCGACCGTGGTGTTTCCGACACAAACAACCTGTAAGGTGAGCCGTTTGGATGGCGTACAGTTTTGCGATGAAAGGCATTAACATGATTTGATTTGCTTGTGCTGGAGTAATATTTGCATAAAGCCAATTTTCATTTATTGTTGTAGTTGCTCGTTGCAGCTGTACGTCCCTCACTCACTCACTCACTCACTCTTCCCTTCCAAGTGTGATGGAGAACACGTGTAGCCTTTAGTGAGCATCAAAAACTCATGTTTAGTTTGTTTATAGTAAGAAACATGACAGTCCAAGCCGACCCGGCTCCAGCTATAATATAAATTCTGCCGTAATCATAAACAACAATTAATTCAATCAATATTAAAAATGTGTTATTTCACATATCAGTCTGTTAATACAAATCCTGTGTACTTCGTGATGTGCTGGAAGGTAGGAAGGATATTTTACACCCTGTATAATGTTAACATGTGCTGACCTGGCAGCAGAGAGGCGTGCGCTGCATATACAGCGTGTGATTTAAACCTGTTGGAGAGAGCGCACCAGGCATCTGACTCTTGTCATTATCTCAGTTTTCTTCAGACTTTTTTTTCCCACACTCTGTGTTGCTTGGCTCCGTCCGTCTCTTACTCTCCTCGTGTGCTGTGTTACATCATTTCTGCTTTCACTCTGACGCTCGTTACTGAGGTCAGTGCAATCGCAATTTTATCATCACTCACTCACTCACACACAGCTGGGCCTGAGCTCATTCTCTCTGGTGGACGACACTGGGTCACTCCCTGAGTGTGTGTGTGTGTGTGTGTGTGTGTGTGTGTGTGTTGTACTCCCTCTGTGGTCACAGCAGTGTGATTTAGTGCAGTAATATATGTATTTCCCCTCTGTGACAGCTCCTTGCTGGAGTTCTGAGAAGGCAGCTCTTGACCAAACGCTCTGGATGTCACCCTCATGTCAGGCTGTCCGATTTCAAAGAATGTTCACATTTGTGGCAGCGAAGCAAAGAAATGATGTTCCATGTGTTTTCAATGACATTAAACACTCTTGTAAACATACCAGGGTGTAAAGCTTTAACGCTATGAGATCTGGGAATGTTGTCATGTTCTCATCCAATTTAGTTTATGGAACAGAAAGAACACACCATTTTATAAAAAAAATACATCTGTTGGACAGCCAGTGTGTCTATTTATTGCGTTTTATTGACGAATCTATGCATATGTACGGCCACAAATGTTAAAACAGATCCTTTTCTGGTATAAACACTGACCCTGTCAGGATCAGCTGTCGTCATGGGGACAATAAAGTCTGATCTTAATCAAGGTCATAGTTAACGAAAACTGAAATTGAAAAACCATTCACATTAACTGAAATAAAAAAATTTAACTAAGGGAAACTGAATTGTGTGTTCATAAAACTAACTTAAATTGTAGCGTAAAAATGTGCTTAGTTCTCGTCTTTGTAAATATTATTGATTTCGTAGATTATCCTTTTGGGCTGGCAATTTCGACAGGTTGTATTTGAGACACAATACTTTATCACCTTTTTGAATCTTGCACCTGGCAAATTACACCATATAACAAAAAACTAACACTAAAAAAATAATAAAAATTAAACTAAAACTAATAAGCAAAAAATAAAAAAGAATAAACCCGCTCTAAAAACGAATTAAAACTCAACAAAATGAAACGAAAACTAAAACTTTTTTAGACACCAGTGAGTACAGTACAGTGTTAGCTGTGGTTGGGTATTAAATGGTTAATGATTAAGGTTTAAGTTTGGCTGTAATATTGTAATATTCTGGTCAAATTCACTGGATCAGATACTGGGGGGGAAAAGAAAAGTCTGATAGAATCCAATAAAAAGCCCCTAAATATCACTGAATTGATCCACAGAGCTCGATGTGACAGAATGTGAGCGCAGCTATTTTTAGACTGAAGGAGAAGAAGAAAAATAAAGAAAAACATATGACTGTAATTTTATATAAAGACTGTTATTGGAATGATATCTGTGTTTTATGATATGAAAATGTGGTATCAATCCATTGCTGCTGTCCAAGTGAATTAAAGTGACTGTAACTGACCTCACAACATTCAGAACTCTCAAAGCCGCTTTCAATTTATGACAAACTATTTCTCTTCTGTGTGTGTTTTGTGTTCTGTGAGTTTATTTACTACTCTATTTTATTTCAAGTGTGTATTTTCTGGCCTTAAGTGTCTTCGAGCACCCAATGTTGTGGTCTATGGGATACGTGAATACCCACTTAAAAAGGACCAGGATTTTTGTATAACCACCACCAGCAATTTGTTTTTGCAAATAAAAGGTGAATCATTTTCATTAGAAGAGTTGTTAAATATGATAAAATGTATAATTTTATAGGCAGTCATGCTGCTTTGAGTGTATACCTAGAACAACAAATCCAGTAGACCACAAATAAAATGTGAAATTATATTTAATAACGAGGGTTGCCGTGGCCACACCGTTCCACCGTTCCGAATCCACCAAACCTTTCAACAACTTTCATCTTTCATGTGTCTAGTACAAATTGGTGCGTTTTTTTATGTCGGTACGACAAAAACGCTCGGACGAGTTGGCTTATTTAAGTAGGGTGCAATTGGCCAAAATGGACACCAAAATTCGAAAGGGCTGACTTCCTGTTGAGTTGAGGCCATAGTTAAAGTCGACTTTTTTGTTCGTCTTGGTCTATAACATCTTTCCACCAAGTTTCGGGAAAGTCGGTGAAACTCAATTTTGCCTTTGTTTTCACCTTAGGGGGCGCTATAGAACCCTGAGCAATGCATGGGTTTGGGACCAATGCCAATATTGCATTTTTGCCAGACCTGACCTGCAGTTTCAGGAGATTTTATGCACGGGAACCCCCTTAAAAATGAACGAATAAAGAAAGCCGTCTTTCAGGGGCTGCCTGCCATTCGTGGCTCGGGCCCTAATAAAGTAAATACAGAGTCCACAGAAGACGAACTTCTTTCTCCTCCTGTGTGTGTGTGTGTGTTTTGCAGAGCAACTTCCCCTGTTGTTCTATCAGCGAGAGTGTGTGTGTGTGTGTGTGTGTGTGTGGAACATATAGATGCTGCACTGCTGCAGCCCCAGCTGCCTCTGACCACAATGGTAGGCCACACCTGCCACATCGCTGTGACAAGCCCGGTGCCCTGGCATCGAAGTGAAACTGAGCTGCGGTGTGGAAATGAGGACATGAACTCGGCCTGTGCTCATGACAGGAGAGGAGGACACACGTACAGCAGCAGAATGGTCTTCAAAGGGTTTGATAAAGGCGTGGTAAACATTGACACAGGCACGGGCAGCTCACTTGTTCAGGAAGTAAGAAATGACAATTGAACAAAATGCTTCCCAGCGGACGAGTCGACTTTCGTTTTGAGTGAGAGCACTGCAGGCTAAAGCCGAGCTGACTCTGAATTACAGGAAATTACAGGAAATGAATGCACTATCGTGCACACGGAGACTAAAGTGTGTGGTGACTCTTTTTTTAACTCCTTCTGATATAAGATGACCTTCACATGCACTCACAAACTCATGATCTGTCACTCTCACACACACACACACACACACACACACACAGAGGTTGTCCAACATTGTCACTGAGGACAGTCATAGCCCCTTAGCGTAAGCTTAAAAGTCTAAAAGCTAAAATTTGTTAAACTAACCTTAACCCAATTGTTCCACAACCCTAAAACCAAGCCTTAAACCATAAACAGACCTTTTTAGGTGAGACAGGATGTGAGGACCAGCTTAATTGTCCTAAAAAAAGCATCATCCTTAACCTTAACCATAAACACACTTCAAATCTTAGCCCTAAACTTAACCCGGTTCATTAGGACCAGGTTATGGTCTCCATGAGGACTACTGGTCCTGACAAGGTCAATGTTTATGACAGAAAACAAATACAAGAACACACACACACACACACATTCTTGGTCAGAACTGAAGTCAACACTAAAATCAAGTCTAATCAAGTCTTAAAACAATGAGTCAGCAGGAAAAAGCACTGTTGCAACTGCCTGATGCTAACATGACTCCCACTGCTAACTCAGAGTTTCACATGCGTCAGCAGATTTAACTGTAACAGCTTGGGCTTATGTGTTTTGCACTTTCTTTCTTTTTAACACAGCAGAGGATGTTAATCAATGTTTGTGAACGCTAGCAGCATCCTTCTCTGTGGGTAAACCCAGGTACGGCACAGTATTTACGCCCATTTATACTTGGAACACCAAGTTACAGGCCCCACCATTTGTGCTGGCATTGCTCACAGGAGAGCTTACAGTGACGGGCGAAATGAATGCAAAGTATGGACAAAAGGCTCCGACCGCCTGCGTCTTTTGTGTAGATTTCACCAAATAAAGTCAATTGTCATCAGGCACTGCAGCGAGGACAGAATGTCTGGCGTTAGCAGGATGAGAACTTTCCCGTTTCTTCCTCTTAGAAATTTTAATTTGTCTAAAATGTTTGGCAAAAGCTTTTGCTCCAACTTGGAAAGTCCCAGTGCCAAATGTGAGTGGACATGTGAGGAGTTGAAGGCACTCAGAGGCATTCTTCTAAACCTCACCCTCTCTTCTGCGGTGGAACAGGCTTCACTTCACACACGGTCACATTTGCCAGTTTTATCCCAAATCTTCGTCTGTTGGACAGTGTTCAGGGTCGTGTTGAGATTCAAGGTGCTTGACTTTCACCTCCTCGGAGACGAGGAGCACGGGATGACGCTTCAGTTTCTCCTCTCTCAGTCCAGGACTCACATTTCGTCAGACAGACTCAGAGTCTTCTGAAGAAATTCCTCATTGTCAGACTGTGACATCTGTGCGTCAGACTGGAGAATATCCGCAATTTTCTTAAGACTGACCCGGCGTCAGAGCCAAGGATGGAGTTTTGTAGTTGTTTGTGTCTTCATCAAAGACGACCGCAGACTTAACTGCTCTAACCACACAGTTAAAGTTGGAAGGCACATCCAAGTGCTTTACTCACATTTTCTGCCAGTGTTGTACTCATATTTGGATTTGTCATGAACGTGCTTAGTCAGAAACTAGTGCCGTACACATTTAATATGTGCCTGTTTTTGGTGTGTGTTTGTATAATGAGGTCAAATAAACAGCTAACGTGATTTAATGACTAACTAAATACATGTGAAACTGACTGATTGAGGCCTGGTTCAGATTGGACGCCTGGCATGTGCGTCACTGCTGTGTCCCGTGATGATTTTAATTTAGGTAATTCCCATGTTTACAGTTTACGCTGCCTTCTACTTGTCTTAGTTTAAGCATGCGGTGGATTTTTCACGCGAGAAATAGACGGAGAAACGTTTGTTGGATTTTGTTATTGACATTCTAACCAGCATGATTACGTAAAAGTGACACCTCTCACTGTAGCTTTAGTGTCTCTGCTGAATCTAAACACATGAAAACCCTCAATATTATCTTTTAAAAACAATTTGAGCAGCTGTGCTGATTCTCTCTCTATCTCCCTCTCTCCCCATCTGAGTAAACAAAAATCACATGATGTTTCCTGTCAGAGATAAATCACAAAGTGAAGTCATGATCATATTTGTGGTGTGAGGAGACGCCAGAGTGAACCAGGCATGTAAGTCATTCAGCTGCAAACACATTCAGTCATTCAGCTGTAACATATTCATTTGTTGAACCTAAAGACATTTGAATAAAACTAAAAATCGCGACTGGCCAAGGGACCCAATCCCCATTGAACAATCAGAGGTTTCAAACTCGCGGTCCTCCACTTATATTAACTTAGCGCTCACGTGGCACAGATCACCTTTGGCAAATTGCTGTGGGAATAAGCCACAATGCCTTATATGGATATAAAGTGAACTTTGGACTGTGACATATTTCCACATGTGATTTAAAAAAATTATATAGTTGGAGAAAATCAAAACATGTATAAACATTTTAACATGGTGTTCTAAGGGTTAAGGGATATTTTAGAACATAGAACATGTTAATGTTCCATATCAAAACAGGACACTTTTATTTTGAAATTTAATTAAACTTCTAACCAGAAACAATTTTTACGATATAATTATGGAATATTGTGATATATTGGGTTTTTGTCCTTGTCGCTGAGGTCGTCTGAGTTTGAGACCCCTGCTCTAAACTGACTTGTCCTCGTAGTGCCGGTCTCAAGCCTGGATAAACGAGAGGGTTGTGGATCACTGAAGAAGCAGGTGATCCACTGTGGTGACGCTGAGAGAGCAAGAAGCTAAAGAGTACCTTAAAGGAAAACTCTGGAGTCAGAAACATAGGTCTAGACTGTTGATGAAACCAGTACTTGGCAAAAGGCAAACACCTTTACAACATTATAGAGAGAAGAGAAACCCAACAATTCACACAAGGAGCAAACACACTCACAATGGAGAGAAAAGAAATCTCTGACAGACCTAGACTCAAAGGTGTGCGGCCATCTGCCAAGACAGGGTGAATACAGTTCTGAATCAGTGATGACATGTTTATAGAACTGCAATGTCATGTATACAAGCAGCTGCAGAGATTGTAGATTATGTAAATGATACTGATATCAACTTAATTATTAATTACAACAACGTCTGTGACGGTCGCTTGTCAAACACTCTCTCTGTGGACACCAGTGCAGGAGAGTGTTTCCATATTCCAAAAGCTGGGAGCTGCGTAGAACAGCACAGTCTGTTTAGAGAAAGCTCGAGCAGTAGGGTAATGAAATGTCACGCGATGCATTCTGCTATCGACTGTTACGGACTTTGAAGACGGCGTCACAGGAAGACGACTCTGGGTGACACAGTGGCTTCATAAACGGCAAAGTTCTGGACACTTCGGTCTCGACACAATCTTTTGCCGTCGTAGCGTTTCTCAAAAATCATCCGATTGACGTGATTGTGATACCAACACAAAATATAAACTCGTTATTATCCAAAAATAGACCTAGAATGTCTGTAACTCTGGATCTTTCCTTTCATGTTCCCCTGCCAAAGCCTTTAGTTCACACCTTCTTGGACGGGTTGTGTTCAGGTACGGAGTCGTAGCTTGTATCGGACTCTTTCCTGACTCTATTGTTTTCCTTTTCTTTTGTGCAAGTTTGCATCTGGACATGTGCCTCCATAATTAAGCAGATCTTGACAGTTACTGCCGTGCATGTAGTCGCTTGCTTCCACTGGTTTGTCAGTTTGCTGGCCTGGACCGAGTGTTCCAGCTCCATCTCTCAGGATGTTACTGCTCTTTTTTTTCTGATTAAGGTCCAAATGCAATTTATGCTCTTTTGATTTAAAAGGACAAATATTTGCTTTAGCTACAGGAGATTGTTTTTTGTGTTGTGGAACTGCATGGAGCAAAGACAATAATGTCTTTTAGTGTAACTTCTGGCACCGTGTGACTTTTTTGAAGTTTCATGAGTGTGACAGCTTTTAGGTTTTTATCCAAGTTTTCAGTTTTTCACCAGATGAGCCTTTGTCACAAGATCAGACTCCTCTAAAATGCTTTCATGCACAGAGTCTGTGAATTGAACGTGTTCCTCACAGCTGCTTTCAAAACAAATCACTGCATCCTCTGATCTACAGGATATGATCAAGGTCGTCAATTTGGCGAGGTGGAAATGAAACTCGCGGAAAGACCACATCTGTGGCATCTGTAACCCTAACCCTAACCCTGCAAATAAGTTCACTGGTTAATTTCTTGCGTGTCACAAACCACTGCACACTGAATTTTATTCATGAGAGAAGGACACGTTTGGCTTCCTCAGGTTCACTCAGACCAATATGCTCGCTTCTCTCTGCGAGGTAAAAACGTGGACAAGGACAAGGTGAAGACGACCTGCTGGAGCTCAAACCGAGCATCACAATCAGGAAGAAATGTGTTTTTTAGTGACTTTGAATATGGCACAGTCGAGTGTTTTCACTGTTGAACTATTGGGATTCTCTGGTACGACATGATAGTTTAGTTGAGTACATTTTATTTTGGCCCAGAAGGAAAAAAAGTAGTCAAGAAGCCACAGACTAAAGCAATGGACCTCACCTACTGTTTAAAAAGAGTGATATTGCGTATCTCACGGGGCTCAATCGATCTACTGGTCTATCTTGGTTCCTACTCTCACCAGAAGTGTGGCTATGGTCTCCCTTAGATGTGAGGGTGAGAAGCTCAGGAGCCGGTTGAAGTGGTTCAGGTAACAATTCCACCTGGACGTCTGCCTCCCTGGGTATGTGTTCCTAGCACATCCAACTGGGTGGAGACCGAGACTGAGGGGCAGACCAAGGAGAGATTATATCTCCTCACTGGCCTGGGAGAACCTGGGGATTCCCCCCCAGGCAGAGCTGAACCATGTGGTCAGGGAAAGAGAAGTCTGAGGTCCACTGGTGGAGATACCTCTGCAACATGACCTCAGACCAGCAGTTGAGAAGTGGAGAAAAAGTAATGACAATCTCTTGATTATGTGCACTTTAGAGTTCTGTGTCTGTCTGGTATTACATGAGGGGAATTAGACTTAAAGAAGAAGAAGAATTAAGTTTTCTAAACAGTGGAGCTCATGATAGAGTTTTCCTGTTACTCTCTCTCTGTGTGTGTGTGTGTGTGTGACGAGTTTATATATAAAAAAAATTAAGAACAGATTTTGATTAAATTTTCTGGCGATGCAGATTATGGCCCAAGAAAGAAATGATTAGATATTGGTGGTCTTGGCAGACGTTTGAAACTCTCTTGAGTGCTTTTCTCTATTTTTATAGTTTCATTCTCAGCATTTAAAGAACACAGCTGTCACCTTTGTTGTGTTTGGTTACCATGGTTACATGTGTTGCTGTCATCTGGGGGGGGGGGGGGGCACAAAAACTTTTTTGTGTCCGAAACGATACCGATAATATCACTCTGTTTAGAATCATTTGATAACGAAAATCAGTCTAACACAGTCTTCTCTTAAATTACTTATGAAGGAAACGACTGCAGTAAGTGGTTTGATCTTCAACTCAAATGACCTGAGGGCCACTGAGCATCGAGTCTGACATTATTCATTAGGGTGTGGCCAAAGGTGGCCAAAATTGCGTTAAATGCTACATTTTTGCTTTTTAGTCAAAGTCACACAAAGTTGTTCCAATTTTAACCAAACTTGATAAACTTGTAACAAATTTCCAATGTACTTCCATTAGCTCCGCCCACCCAGAATTCAGCTGTTTTGGAAAAACAAAAAATGCCCTAGCACATTTTAGCTAGCAGCGTCAAACTCGGTCCATATGTTCCAGACAAGTTAATGATTAAAAGGCGTGGCCTCAGCGCGCCGACAAAGTCGACGTTAAAATGTCAGGAAAACTACTTTAAAATTCCTCTTTTTGAAAACTTTAACATAAACAAAGCTACATGAAGTTTCTCACAGTCATCAGATAAATGATGACAGTGTGATATTTGTGCAGATCTGTGTGAGAGACAAAGATTTTCTCTTCAGTCTGTAGAATAAGACGCGTAAACACCAAGACAATAATTCATCTAGGTAGCAGGTCATATTGCGATTTTGATTAATCAGCCCTGATACCAAGTATTGTTTTGGGTCATCACTCGTCCTCCACATTCCCTCTGTGTGGGAAAAATCAGACACGCAGTTGGTCACATGAGGTGTGAGGTGCCATCTCTCTCCCTGCACATGCCTGATGCAGGGTGACCAGAGGTTGAACCCCCCACCGTGGTCTGCTGTGGTCTGCACTCACCGTGGCAAAAGCCCAGAGGGAGTATAGCATACACGGCTGCTCGTTTGTCGTAATTGTTTCACGTACGCTGCGTTCGTAAAGGTCAGCTGCGCTGAGAGTGAGGGTGCATCCAGGACTGTAAGAGCATTTTTGGCAGTTACACTCTGTACCAATGTGAATTATGTACATGATACATCTGCAATGTCGGCTGGAGCTGCACTGCTCTTGCAAATTAGGTTTAAAAAAAAAAAGCTATGATGAAGTAATAACCCATGAGGAGGAGAGCTGCATCGTGATTAATGCTAACAGTAAAAGGTTAAGTCACGGATATTAATTTCAAAACTTCATGTTGGCCTCGCGCAATTAATTGCCCGTTGCTAAGCGACAAGCGTTTGTGAGACAGAAACACGTGTGTACATCTAAAGAAGCACAAAACAGTCATGGAAAAATCTCTCATCCAGCACCAACGCGCTCAAAAAACAAATGTTGCATAAAATGGCTCTAGTGTGTGTGTGTGTGTGTGTGTGTGTGTGTGTTTACAGTGCATCCGATGAGGACTTCAAAAATGACTAATCGTGAACACGTGTGCCGTTTATTCAGACCTCGGTGTTTTGATCACATGTTTCCACTGACCCAAAGGTGTAGGAATGTAATATTAACCCAAAAATACTGGAGCATGAAAATGGACACATGTGCTGCCTGTCATAAAACCTCGCCTGGTGCTGCTGTGACAGACGCTCAGGTAATCAGCCGTGACCTCGCTGCCCCTCCCTCCCTCTCATCATTCACTTTATTTTACCTGTATATTTTATATTTGATCATTTATTTATCAGTTTTGTTCCAACAAATATATGATGACTGTTATTAACTGTATAATTACTCTAATCCAGTATGGTTGTATTTTTTCTCTGAATTAGTTGTGAACATGTAGTCATATACTTTGAGTTGTACTGGTTAATCTCTCTCCGTTAAAGGCAAAAAAGCATGAAAACAAAAATGATCTACTCAGGCACTGTTTGAACACAAAACCATCCAAATCTATTTAGCACCAATATTGGACAAAACCTAAATGACATCCAGACTTAGTAACAATAATCTGTTGTGACTCTGTCATTTAGACCAATTGTTAGACGTCTAAAGCCTTGTCACGTAACGCAGTTTCTGTGAGCCGCCATGATGGCAGGCAAAGATTCTGTACTTGTGTGTGTTTCTCGTGGCTGTATGGAAACATTTCCTGTAAAGAACAGTAGAACGTCATCTAATCTAATCTCTCTCTCTCTCCATCAAAGGCAAAAAAAAGCCCCAGAAATACCTAAATGACATCCAGCCTTAGTAACAATAATCTGGTGCGACTCAATCGTTAGACGTCCAAAGCCTCGTCACATAACACAGTTTCTATGAGCCGCCATGTTGGCAAAAGCAAAGATTCAGCAAAAATAAACAAGAATGGTGCTGAATTAACCTGCCAGAGTTCACTGTCACTTTAAATTCACGGAGATTGACAAACTGAATATCACTGATACTGTTGTAGTCCTAACATTATTCCAGAACTGCAATATCTTGACATTCCTGGATTAATTTTCCTTCATCTTAATCCAGTTTAAATTTAGAAGAGCCTGGAGGGAAACAAATGGACAATATATGGTTTTGTGACAGACGTTCAACTCTGGAGGGTAAGTGTCATGTTAGCATAACTGCTGTGTTAATGTTGCTTTGCAGCGTAGCTCTTGGTAAATCTAGTCTGAGTCCATGATTTACCCAAGAGTTGCTTGAGTTTGATCCCATCGCTCTGTTGTCTTCTTCTTCTTCTTCACTGTGAGCACATTTCATGGCAGTGATTCACCTCCACTGTCTCTCTGGATCTGTGCCGATCTTGTTCTGGCACAACATTAATCCACCATCTTCTCTTTTATGATGAAAGCAGACGAGTTGTCTGATATATGTGTTGTCCGGTATATAGAGGTGAACCAGAGCTCTATACTTTTAATATCCATTTATCATCAGCACCAGACAAAACCCAAATGATACTCAGCCTAAGTAACGACAGTCTGTGTGACTTTGTGTTTGAGAGGTCCAGAGAGAGTCAATAACCAGAATCAGATTCAGAAACATGTTATTAATTATTCATCCCTGGCAGGAAATAGGGCTTTGTTGCAGCTCGTCCGACTAAGAATAGAAAAGTAACATAACTACAAAAGAGTTGGGTATTTAAAAAAAAAGAAAATAATATTCCATACAATAAATTAATTAATTACAATTAATTACTACTACATAATAATTTTAAATTAACAATATAAGTACTGAAAATAAAGGCAGAAATATTACACAGTAGTTATTAGGACAGTAATAAAACATTCTGTGAGTCTGTGTCCACATAATCTACATGTTTGAAAACTGTGGAACCAGCAACCTCATGATTATTTATCCTGATTGTTTTTCCAAATTTAAGAAAAGTAAAAAAGTGTAAAACATTATAAACTGTAGAGACAGTTCAGGTTTGTGTGTGTGTGTGTGTGTGTGAAAGTGTCACAGTCTGAGTCGCTGAGATTCTGAGACTGTGACGTTTGACGTGAACATTCACTAAAAACTCTTCACGCGTCCGTGCCAGATTTCATGATTGGTTAGTGGATATTTGCCCGACTCCAGTCAAGCCTGGATTGTAAACACGTGCGCCGTCCTGAGCAGAAGTGCAATTACTCCACATAAATGAAAACACCTGTGTGGTGGTTGAGCAGTGAGGTTTTTTTTTTTGTTTTTTTTTAAAGTTGTGCAACATTTTGAGGTAGATCTGCCGTAAATAACCCTGACTGTTGTGTAATGTCAACTGGGACTGGATCCAGCCACCCCCCTCAAGACTCTCAGATGATAAGCAGCATGAATAGATAAGATAAATGGATGGATGAATATTCTATAAAGAATACAAAGATTGTGTCCCTGAAGCCTGGATCTGTTGCCTTCAGTATCGACTGAAACCCCTCCCATTCACTTTGAATGGAGTGGCATTACCGCACTGCATTGTGGGTTCATTGCGCGTCAAAGAAGTGGAGAAATAATTCCACTTTCCACATGACAACACAACAAGTGTCGTCCAATCTAAACATTTAATGCAAATACGTAAACAGGCACAGTGGTTTATCTTAGCCTTCATTGTTAATAATACTCTTATTTATTTACTTACTTACTTTTACTTATCTATTTCATTTTATCTGTTATTATTTAAGTGTTTTTGTTTAATTTGACCTCCTGTTTTTAGTATAGTTTAGTATGTAGTGTTTGTGAGTTCCTTGACAGTGATAATTTCCTCACTTCCTTCTCTTCCTCTTCCCCGTGGTTTTACGACATAACACCAGCCATATGTCAGCTGAAAAAAGTCCTATATAAATATAAAGTTTGATTGATTTTGCATTTTAAAAAGCTTCCTCTATGGTAACGAGCATCCAGACTGGTCAACAAATCAAAAGCAACTGTTCAGAATGTCAATAATATTCCACCATGATATCACAAGAACAACCAGAATTGTGATGATTTTTTTAAACAGAATTTCAAAATTAAAGTGCTTCTTTTCATATGGAACGATACAAAGATTGCAAAATGAACAAAATGAACGTATGAACAGCAAAAATAGAATCCAAACTTTAAAGGTTGTCGGCCAGTTTTCATTAAAACTTGATATTAAGTGGCGGGCCACGTTAAATCAACTGGGGGGCTGCTTGTGGCCCACAAGCCACGGGTTTGAAACTTCTGCTCTATGGTTTGCAAAGGCCACCGTAGTTCTCTGACATGAGAGGAGTGAGCTGATTCCTCAGTTGTTACACACTGGGACAGATTTTTGTGCTGATTGGTGGTCAAAGACAAACACAGGTCATGTGGTTTCTCTCAGCATCACTGAGGTGAGTAAACGACAGTGAAAGTGGTAGCATGCAAACAGAAAATGGACTCCTAATCAAACACAGACATTGACTGGGATTCAGCGAGGTTTTCCCTCGTATGAGAGGAATTCACTTTGTTTTTTATGCACAAATCGAATTTGTATGCTGAGTTACTGTGTAAGATGTTCCACATGGAACCAAAAGGTGCCCCCCCACCCCCCCCTAACCCCGTCTCCTCCAACCAACAGGTGCCTTATAAATCCGACTGGAACATACCAAAGAGCCCCAACCCCCATAACACCCACCCCACACACACACACATCTGGACACAGAAGCAGTTCCACTGAGTGTAATTCCTGATGTTAACACCGAGGCATCCTGACTGTGATAGAGTTCAGAGCAGGCGTCTCAAACAATACTTTTATTTTCATTTGATATGAAATATGATCATAAATATTATTGTTTCGATGGGGTGTGGGCTGTGCCCGATGGCCGCGTAGTGTAATGTCGTACCAATGCAACGACAAAGAACGACACATCGAATGGTGATACAACAGGCAACAAAAGAGGACATCCAGCAGCTCAGGACGTCAAACTTTGTACGACAATAGACTGCGAGTGTTTGCCTTGACTTGGGTGGGATATTCACACAAGGGAGTGGCGTTTTTCTGTCGCCCAATCAGCTGACTTATATGGGTGGAGCCACTTTGACCATACTGTACCATTTTACTCTGGTAGCCGAGTGGAAATGTACCAAAGAATGGAACGGTAGGGTCTGGTTGTTTCATTCCACCCGGTGGAAACACAGATAATATGCACTCCTCCTCTGCTTGTTGTTATCCAACCTCTGTTGTGGCAGCCGTTCAGGGCAGGAACACACTCTCCTTCACAGCTTTGATGCCAAACCTATATTGCCTCCTGTGGACTAAATATGTGTTGTTGTTTAACATAATCTCACTCCGTGGTGAGCTGCGCGGTGAAGGAAACAGCAGCAGTCGTGATTGGCAAATTCAGGAACAAAGTCAGGCAGTAGCTTAAGGGGTTCACGCATGTTCAATGAAAGTCCAAAATCGGTACTTCTGGTACTTTTTGTTGGCACCTTTCAGCCACAGTGATTTTGTCTTAAATGACGAAATAATTGCCTTTCTCGCACTGTGTGCTTTTTCCAGATCGCCTGCTCATGACGAAAAACGCATCACTCTGTGTCCAGCGCAGGAATGTCGCCACAGGAGATGAAAACAAAATACTGCTATATTATGGTATGTATTATGGAAAATGTTAATTAAAAAGTAAATTGTGGCATAAATAAAAAAAAAACTGTCCATGATTGTTTATCAAAAACAAAGTAAGTCAGAAAGAACTAAATCTATCGCAATCAATCAATGAAACAAACAAAAAAACTGTCTAAAATAACCATGTTCAACTCAAAGAAAACCAAAATACACGTGGGAACAGTGTCCTACACCTCGTATTTCTTAAAAATATGCAGTGGTGTGTGTGTGTGTGTGTATGCAAAATCAGTTTTTGAAACTAAAAAAAAACCTGTGCCAGATTTTCTTACCCAAACACACACAGTAAAGTGCCACTCAGGACAAATCTCACTTACAATCTTTACGCCGCGCTCCAAACTCTCAGAGGCTGCCAGTCGGACTCAAAGAGAGCTCCTTGTATTTTCTCCTAATCTCAGAGAGAGAAAGTCGTGTGGAGCTCGATCAGACTTATACGACTATAATGGTTTAAATGTGACAGACATGTGTTTATATTTAATAAATTTAAACATTTATAGATTTACGCACTACAGCTTTTACGTCAATGCTTGTTTTTTTTCTCCCTACCAGTTTTCAAGCTCAGCTTTTCCTCCACGCAAAAATCTTCCAGATTCTCCTCGACAGCTTTTACTGCTTCTTCTCCGCTCTGAAGATGATGAACATGAAGGAAGGATTTCAGTCTGGGAAACAGAGAGAAGTCAGCACGAGTGAATGAGGTCCATGGAGTAACTGAGCTGCGGGGAGCTTTTGAAAATGTGAAGCTGTGGTGTGGTGTGGTCTAATTTAGTGTCATCTCCACTTTGTATTTGCAAAAACAAATTACACAAGTGCAATTTATGTCAAAGAAACAAGCAATTTTAAGCGGTTCTACGGAAATCCGGCCTGTTTTGTAGTGAGAACACGCCGTAAACCTGTGTATCCCATAGACCACACCACTGGTTTGAGGTGAAAAAGCACCTTAACTCATTGGCTGCCATTGATTGCTATAGACGTCAATTCGGCCACTGCTCTGAAAATGGCTGCCAGCCATTAAGGATAGAATATAATTTTATTTAAATAGGGACAACACAGTTAACATAGTGCCAGTACAAATAATGCAACTGATGTGCTGCACGAGTTTATAGCGATTGTGAGTTTGCAACTCTTTTACACGAACAAACACGTTAAAACTACACTAAAACACAGAACTACGTGCTAAAATGACATCACAACTACACTTACACTAAACTACATTACACACAATAGCAGTCGTCAAAAGGTAAATATAAAACATAATCAGTACAATACAGTATGATAAAACTACACTAAAACACAACTTACAAGTCAAATAAACCTAATGTACCTAAAACAATGAACGGGTACAGGGGAAACTATTGTTTCTTGTGTTTCTAATTCTTTCTCGGCATCACTTTGAGATTATAATCCATGCTTTTATCACCGACTTGGTATGAAACACACTATAAACTGTCCTATACCCTTTTTTTTCTCAGCACCTATAGGCAATTATATAAAACACACCTGAGCAAAAGGTGCTCACATGTTTTAAATTGGATTGTTAACTCTGAGATGTATTTGTCATGTCTTCGGCCAACTGTGTTGTCTTTAAAGTGCTTTTTGTATATGATGGCTGAGTTTCATGTGAATTTACCACAAGTTTTTCTGTGTTTTTATGCACATTTACTGGCATCAGTTTGATATTTTTCACAGTAAAACGATTGTTTTTAAGTAAGAGGGCTCAGCGCTCCCCGTTACCCGGTTTAAAAAAGAATATTCTGCTGTTTTATCGTAAACAAATCCCATATGGAGAAAGAATAATGATCCAATCACTTAAACAGTCACATGTGCTTCTTTACCCACTTGTGCATTTCACTTATAATGTGACAGCAGCGATGAATGCAGTGAATAAAATCCTTGTATTTTACTGCCAGTTCAGTGTTTTCAGTGCCTGTGGACGTCTGTGCTGACGTCTGAGCTGCAGTCAGTCAGTATGTGCTCGCTGCAGGCACATTCTATCATTCTATATCACACGTAATGGATCAGACTGTGGGATCAGGTATGCAAGTGTGGAAACACTCTTTACTAAAGAAAAAAACATCACCTTCAGCAAGATCAGTGAGAGAACTCAGACCTCCACCAGGACTTAAACCAGGACCCAAACCAGGACCCAAACCAGGGCTCAGGGATCACTGACACCGAGCATCGAGTCTTTTCTTTTCTGGAAAAAAGCAGCTCTTCAGTAGGAGGGTGAGCGGATTTCACATCGAATAGTCTCCGCTAGACATGGTACAATTGGGGGTTGCAACATTCGGCCGGTCCCAGTTTGCTTTCACAATTTTAGTGAATCGAACGGAAACCTTTTGAATAACCTATTCCCCTCCACGCCTGAGGGCGGCGCTGCATCAAGAAGACAAGACGAGACAATAAAGAATGAAGAAAACTCGCACATCTGTTGTTTTAATGCAGTAAAACTTCAGTTTTTTCCACATGGAGCTGCATCAACATGCGACACACACAAACGCTGGGCTCAGACATTTCTCCCAGCTATTGTTCTACATGTGCTTATGGTCATGTTGTTTACCCACAATGCCCTGCGTTGCCGTCTGTCGTCCCAGTTTGACACGCGGGTCGTGAGTTTGAGACCTCTGACTTTACATTTAAGAACTTTCTTACCTGCTTATAGCTATTACCATCTTACATAAACATGACAAAATTCATATGACATATGCATTCACATGACTCAGATTTGGATAAATCTTAAATCTGTTGGTAGAGAAAAAAAACATCCATCAGTGGGTCGATTCTTAATGGGAACATACTCGGATGATCATCGAGCCATTGTAAACAAATTCAGATTGCCTTGTTAAAAACTGTGGAGAGGAAGTTGCAAACAGAAGAACAAACTCACAGATAAAGCCACACTCATGAAAACAGAACCTCCTGTGGTGCAGGAGGTTCTACAACACTCAGCAATGGTGGATCAAAGCTATCAAAATATTGTCAAAAATTCAAAACCTGTGAAGACATACACAGACATACATTTACTTAAAACTTGAAAAGTCTGAATCAGTGCAACAACGACAACAATGAGCTCATTCAACAGAAATGTCATTGAACGCCAACATATTTGTCACAGGGACAAACTCCCTCACACACACACACTCACATGTTCCTTTGCGACTGCAGTTAGTTTTCTGCATGTGTCAGGAGGAGGAGGAGGAGGAGAGGAAGGTCGGTAAGGATTAGTCAGTCAACCTGTTAAAATTCCTGCTGTCCAGGTGGAGATCTATAAAGTGTCTCACACACACACACCTGCTGTTCTGTGATGCTTTCCACTCAGCCGAGGCAACCAGCACACAAACACACACAGAGCAATTCTTACGACACTGCATTGACTTTCATTCATTTGGACAAACTAAACCAAGCTTTATCCTTAACCCAGGGACACCACACCTTGGTTGAAATCAAATTCAAAGATTTTCCAGGACCAATTCCCTTTAAATTAAAGGACAGAATGTGCTGACAAAGGTTTAAGATGGGAAAAAAAAATCATACTATAGTATGTCAGCCAAAATGTGACAAAAAAGTCGTAGTATAGTATGTCGTCCAAAATCACTCAAAAACGTCATAGTATAGTATGTTGTCCAAAATGAGACGAAAACGTCATAGTATAGTATGTGGTCCAAAATGAGACGAAAACGTCATAGTATAGTTTGTCGTCCAAAATCACTCAAAAACGTCATAGTATAGTTTGTCGTCCCAAATCACTCAAAAACGTCATAGTATAGTATGTCGTCCAAAATGTGACAAAAAAGTCATAGTATAGTATGTCGTTCAAAATGAGACAAAAACGTCATAGTATAGTATGTCATCCAAAATGTAACAAAAAAGTCATAGTATAGTATGTCGTTCAAAATGAGACAAAAACGTCATAGTATAGTATGTCGTCCAAAATCACTCAAAAAAGTCATAGTATAGTATGTCGTTCAAAATGAGACAAAAACGTCATAGTATAGTATGTCGTGCAAAATGAGACAAAAACGTCATAGTATAGTATCTCGTCCAAAATGAGACAAAAACGTGATAGTATAGTATGTCTCCAAGATGAGATGAACACGTCATAGTATAGTATGTCGTCCAAAATCCCTCAAAAACGTCATAGTATAGTATGTCGTCCAAAATCCCTCAAAAACGTCATAGTATAGTATGTCTCCAAGATGAGATGAAAACGTCATAGTATAGTATGTTGTCCAAAATCACTCAAAAACGTCATAGTATAGTATGTCGTCCAAAATGAGACGAAAACGTCATAGTATAGTATGTCGTCCAAAATGAGACGAAAACGTCATAATATAGTATGTCGTCCAAAATGAGACGAAAACGTCATAGTATAGTATGTCGTTCAAAATGAGACAAAAAAGTCATAGTATAGTATGTCGTTCAAAATGAGACGAAAACGTCATAGTATAGTATGTCGTCCAAAATGTGACAAAAAAGTCATAGTATAGTATGTCGTTCAAAATGAGACAAAAACGTCATAGTATAGTATGTCGTCCAAAATCACTCAAAAACGTCATAGTATAGTATGTCGTCCAAAATGAGACAAAAACGTGATAGTATAGTATGTCGTCCAAAATCCCTCAAAAACGTCATAGTATAGTATGTTGTCCAAAATCCCTCAAAAACGTCATAGTATAGTATGTCTCCAAGATGAGATGAACACGTCATAGTATAGTATGTCGTCCAAAATCCCTCAAAAACGTCATAGTATAGTATGTCTCCAAGATGAGATGAACACGTCATAGTATAGTAAGTCGTCCAAAATCCCTCAAAAACGTCATAGTATAGTATGTCGTCCAAAATCCCTCAAAAACGTCATAGTATAGTATGTCTCCAAGATGAGATGAAAACGTCATAGTATAGTATGTTGTCCAAAATCACTCAAAAACGTCATAGTATAGTATGTCGTTTAAAATGAGACAAAAAAGTCATAGTATAGTATGTCTTTCAAAATGAGACAAAAACGTCATAGTATAGTATGTCGTCCAAGATGAGATGAAAACGTCATAGTATATTATGTCGTCCAAAATGAGACAAAAACGTCATAGTATAGTATGTCGTCCAAAATGAGACAAAAACGTCATAGTATAGTATGTCGTCCAAATTCACTCAAAAACGTCATAGTATAGTATGTCATCCAAAATAACTCAAAAACGTCATAGTATATTAGTAGTCCAAAATCACTCTAAAACGTCATAGTATAGTATGTCGTCCAAAATGAGACGAAAACGTCATAGTATAGTATGTTGTCTAAAATGAGACAAAAACGTCATAGTATAGTATGTCATCCAAAATCACTCAAAAACGTCATAGTATAGTATCTCGTCCAAAATTAGATGAAAACGTCATAGTATAGTATGTCGTTCAAAAACCTCATAGTATAGTATGTCGTCCAAATTCACTCAAAAACGTCATAGTATAGTATGTCATCCAAAATAACTCAAAAACGTCATAGTATATTATGTCGTCAAAAATCACTCAAAAACGTCATAGTATAGTATGTGGTCTAAAATTAGACAAAAACGTCATAGTATAGTATGTGGTCAAAAATGAGATGAAAACGTCATAATATAGTATGTCGTCCAAAATCACTCAAAAACGTCATAGTATAGTATGCCGTTCAAAATGAGACAAAAAAGTCAGAGTATAGTATGTCATCCAAAATGAGATGAAAACGTCATAGTACAGTATGTCGTCCAAAATGAGACAAAAACGTCATAGTATAGTATGTCGTCCAAAATCACTCAAAAACGTCATAGTATAGTATGTCGTTCAAAAACGTCATAGTATAGTATGTCGTCCAAAATAACTATGCTATGTTGTTTTTGAGTGATTTTGGACGACATACTATACTATGACGTTTTTGTCTCATTTTGGACGACATACTATACTATAACATTTTTTAGTGATTTTGGAAGACATACTATACTATGACGTTTTTGAGTGATTTTGGACGACATACTATACGATGACTTTTTTGTCTCATTTTGGACGCCATACTATACTATGACGTTTTTGTCTCATTTTGGACGAGATACTATACTATGACGTTTTTGTCTCATTTTGCACGACATACTATACTTTGAAGTTTTTGAATGATTTCTGACGACATACTATACTATGACGTTTTTGAGTGATTTTGGAGGACATACTATACTATGACGTTTTTGTCTCATTTTGAAAGACATACTATACTATGACGTTTTTGTCTCATTTTGAACGACATACTATACTATGACGTTTCTGAGTGATTTTGGAGGACATACTATACTATGACGTTTTTGAGTCATTTTGGACGACATACTATACTATGACATTTTTGAGTGATTTGGGACGACATACTATACGATGACGTTTTTGTCTCATTTTGGACAACATACTATACTATGACGTTTTTGAGTGTTTTTGGACGACATACTATACTATGACATTTTTGAGTGATTTGGGACGACATACTATACGATGACGTTTTTGTCTCATTTGGGACAACATACTATACTATGACGTTTTTGAGTGTTTTTGGACGACATACTATACTATGACGTTTTTGAGTGATTATGGACGACATACATGACGTTTTTGAGTGATTTTGGACGACATACTATACTATGACGTTTTTGTCTCATTTTGGACGACATACTATACTATGACATTTTTTAGTGATTTTGGAAGACATACTATACTATGACGTTTTTGAGTGATTTTGGACGACATACTATACCATGACTTTTTTGTCTCATTTTGGACGACATACTATACTATGACGTTTTTGTCTCATTTTGAACGACATACTATACTATGAAGTTTTTGAGTGATTTTGGAGGACATACTATACTATGACGTTTTTGTCTCATTTTGAACGACATACTATACTATGACGTTTTTGAGTGATTTTGGACGACATACTATACTATGACGTTTTTGAGTGATTTTGGACGACATACTATACGATGACTTTTTTGTCTCATTTTGGACGACATACTATACTATGACGTTTTTGAGTGATTTTGGACGACATACTATACTATGACGTTTTTGAGTGATTTTGGACGACATACTATTCTATGACGTTTTTGTCTCATTTTGAAAGACATACTATACTATGACGTTTCTGAGTGATTTTGGAGGACATACTATACTATGACATTTTTGAGTGATTTGGGACGACATACTATACGATGACGTTTTTTCTCATTTTGGACAACATACTATACTATGACGTTTTTGAGTGTTTTTGGACGACATACTATACTATGACGTTTTTGAGTGATTATGGACGACATACTATACTATGATGTTTTTGAGTGATTTTGGACGACATACTATACTATGACGTTTTTGTCTCATTTTGGACGACGTACTATACTATGACATTTTTTAGTAATTTTGGAAGACATACTATACTATGACGTTTTTGAGTGATTTTGAACGACATACTATACTATGACGTTTTTGTCTCATTTTGGTCGACATACTATACTATGACGTTTTTGAGTGATTTTGGACGACATACTATACTATGACGTTTTTGAGTGATTTTGGACGACATACTATACGATGACTTTTTTGTCTCATTTTGGACGACATACTATACTATGACGTTTTTGTCTCATTTTGAACGACATACTATACTATGACGTTTTTGTCTCATTTTGGACGACATACTATACTATGAAGTTTTTGAGTGATTTTGGACGACATACTATACGATGACTTTTTTGTCTCATTTTGGACGACATACTATACTATGACGTTTTTGAATGATTTTGGACGACATACTATACTATGACGTTTTTGAGTGATTTTGGAGGACATACTATACTATGACGTTTTTGTCTCATTTTGAAAGACATACTATACTATGACGTTTTTGTCTCATTTTGGACAACATACTATACTATGACGTTTTTGAGTGTTTTTGGACGACATACTATACTATGACGTTTTTGTCTCATTTTGAAAGACATACTATACTATGACGTTTTTGAGTCATTTTGGACGACATACTATACTATGACGTTTTTGTCTCATTTTGAACGACATACTATACTATGACGTTTTTGAGTGATTTTGGACGACATACTATACTATGACGTTTTTGAGTGATTTTGGACGACATACTATACGATGACTTTTTTGTCTCATTTTGGACGACATACTATACTATGACGTTTTTGAGTGATTTTGGACGACATACTATACTATGACGTTTTTGAGTGATTTTGGACGACATACTATACTATGACGTTTTTGTCTCATTTTGAAAGACATACTATACTATGACGTTTCTGAGTGATTTTGGAGGACATACTATACTATGACGTTTTTGAGTCATTTTGGACGACATACTATACTATGACATTTTTGAGTGATTTGGGACGACATACTATACGATGACGTTTTTGTCTCATTTTGGACAACATACTATACTATGACGTTTTTGAGTGTTTCTGGACGACATACTATACTATGACGTTTTTGAGTGATTATGGACGACATACTATACTATGACGTTTTTGAGTGATTTTGGACGACATACTATACTATGACGTTTTTGAGTGATTTTGGACGACATACTATACCATGACTTTTTTGTCTCATTTTGGACGACATACTATACTATGACGTTTTTGTCTCATTTTGAACGACATACTATACTATGACTTTTTCGTCTCATTTTGGACAACATACTATACTATGACGTTTTTGAGTGTTTTTGGACGACATACTATACTATGACGTTTTTGAGTGATTATGGACGACATACTATACGATGACGTTTTTGTCTCATTTTGGACATCATACTATACTATGACGTTTCTGAGTGATTTTGGACGACATACTATACCATGACTTTTTTGTCTCATTTTGGACGACATACTATACTATGACGTTTTTGTCTCATTTTGAACGACATACTATACTATGACGTTTTTGTCTCATTTTGAACGACATACTATACTATGACGTTTTTGAGTGATTTTGGACGACATACTATACTATGACGTTTTTCTCTCATTTTGGACGACATACTATACTGTGACGTTTTTGTCGTCCAAAACTTGACAAAAAGTCATAGTTTTGTCCGTTGTCCAAAACTTGACAACAAAGTCATAATATAGTATGTCGTCCAAAATGTGACAAAAAAGTCATAGTTTAGTATGTCGTCCAAAATGAGACGAAAACGTCATAGTATAGTATGTCTTCCAAATTCACTCAAAAATGTCATAGTATAGTATGTCGTCCAAAATGAGACAAAAACGTCATAGTATAGTATGTCGTCCAAAATCACTCAAAAACGTCATAGTATAGTATGTCGTCCAAAATCACTCAAAAAAGTCATAGTATAGTATGTCATCAGTTCCCTGACTTTTCTTTTTGGTTTTTGCAGCTCCAGCATGTTTGGACGACACTCACTGCGACAGAAAAATCCATCTGTCTGTGCCACCAAAGTCGAAGGATTTACCCTTAGACTGACCCATTTTTGTGTTTTTTACTTCATTTTCAGCATATCTTATCATGTTTTCATGCATATTGTTTAATTTTTAGACTACTGTAAACAACATGAACTAAAATACTCACACTAACACACCTGTGGACGAAAATGTGCTCATTGAAAAACCCATTCAAATCACAATTTTTTTGACCCTGCTCAAATATAAAAGTAAACATGAATACCCTTATTTCTCCACCCCATTTGTAGTGTGAGCTCTGAGGCTTTTCCATCCCAATGACATCTTTTTTTTTACCATATATTATGGCAAATGAAGTATATTGAATTTTTTAGACCATGAATGAATTGACATTTGATATGAATAGAAAGGGTTGATTTAAAACTTTAAGACGCATATAAAAGTCTGTACAACGGCTAAATTCAGTCTTCCTCCTCAGTGAGTGTTTGTCTCATAATGACGCTGCAGTCAAAGAGTTTTAACTTGCACAGGATTTGTAAGCCAGAGTAAGAATACTGGACAGTTATAGCACAGATACAGAGAGAGAGGAATAAAAGGTCAAAATGTCAAATGGCTGTCGGACAAAGAGGAGGACGCTTGCATAGAATTCCATACACCTGGTGCAATTGCAGAGAGACAGAAAGGACGTTTAAAGGGGGAGCTCCAAGTAAACAATGTTTATTTCTTCACGTAAAATCTTTCAGTTGTCTTTTCTTCTGTTACAACAGGATCTGCACCTTCACCTGCTGCATGATAAATAAAAGTAATTATACACAAAAAGAGAAAATGAGAAATCGCTACGTTATTTAGAGATGAAGCCATGCAGTCGTCCAAACCGCTTCAAGGCCTGATCCAGAATCATGATCCGGATCCAGATCCGGCTGTCAGATGATGAGGAGCTGGTCCCGGTCGTGCAGTTCAGATGTGAGGTGTGAAATATGAAAAATGAAGCGCAGGATTATGGATGTTGAACGCAAACTGCTCCTGCACCCACACCAGTTTCAGGCTGTTAGGGTGAAAAAAACAGATGTTAGTGGCACTCCCACATGAGTGTAAACAGCAGGGGGCAGTGTTGTGGCTGTAGCAGCCGTCCGTCGTCGTCTTCTTACCCACGACGTCCGTCTTGCACTTGTTTTTAGCATCCCGCTGGTTTTAGGGCTGCAACTAACACTTGCTTTCATCATCAATTCATCTGCCTGTTATATTCTCAATTTAAGGAGTCATCATTTGGTTTAGAAAATGTTGAAAAATGTTGATCAATGTTTTTCAAACCTGGAAATGGTGATGTTTGTTTTTGATTTATTTGTCACATGGAGCAAAGAAACCAGAAAATATTCACATTTAAGAAGCTTAAAAATCAGAGATTCTGGTTTTAATTCTTTAAAAAACACAAAAATAGTTGGCGATTCATTTAATAATCAATTAATAATCAATCAATCAAGCAATTGTTTCAGCCCTAACTGGTTTTACCTTTGATTTGTGAAGTTATTTTTAGGCAAGTTTCTTATTTAAGTCAGAAGCTTCCATTCTTAAAAGGTCTCATTATTTGCTTCATTTTAAAATATAGTCAGTCTGAGCAGAGATGTTCCCTGCTCTTGGAAACAACCTTCAGTCACAACTCAAACTCAAAATCCTAACCCATTACCTGTGGTTCTTTAATTAATAGATAAATTAACTCAAAGTATTACTGCCTTTTGCTCTACAAACTGTATCGATCGTTGTTAACACGATTGTCCAGTTGCATGTATGACTCTGTCATGGCTGTTGTGTCATAAAGGTTCAAGAAACAAAGAAAATACATGTAAGCTAAAGGTCTGATTTCGGTCTGACCTGTAGCTGGATTGTAATCGGTCCTCAAAAGTGTCCAAGGTGTCCTCCCTCATGATGTCGGGCTGGGGGACGTAACCGCTGCCTCCTCTGAGCATGAACGAAGCCTGGTTCAGCTGCATGGGTTTATCTGCACACACACAGTTCTGGAGACAGACGTGATGAACGTGTGCGTCCATCATAGGACCTGAAAGTCTTTCACCGGCACATTTGGATGGAGGACGAGGTGAAACCTTTTTTATTCTGTTCACTTGGACACACACCTGCTCTTGTTGGTCTGAAACATATTATATTGTCAATAAATCAGTGTAATTACAATATTACCTAAAAATGATCTGGTCTCTGTTGCCACTGTGTCGTACGTCACTAGAACTGAGCACTAATGTCACATGTGCTCCAAACAAGAGCAATGAATGAGTGGATGAATGGATGAATGAATGAATGAGAGTCACCCAGGTGCTAATGATGCTGAGTGAATTGCGAGGCACCTAAATATTCCAACCCCTATTAGGGAATGCATAATATCTATGATAGATATAAAACGTGTGTGTGTGTGTGTGTGTGTGTGTGTGCAGCGTCACACTGACCCGTGCGTCTGCGTTGTGTGGCCTCTCTGATCTTGCCGACCCAGGGGATCAGATCCTCCTGACTGTCCACTGCGACGTCCAGCATCTGCACCGTCTGCCGTCTTCGTGGACCACAACACGTGGCAAAAGAAGAAGAAAAGTGTAAATAGCAAAAAAAAAAACAAGGATTAAACTTTACCCTATTTTTTTGCTATTTACACTTTTCTTAGTTTATCCGATAAACTACGTAGCCTTCAGTTAGCATCAAATCTCACAGTGGTCCCAAACAGCTGACTCAACAGGAATATAAAAAAAGTAAATGTAGTTCATTAAATTTAGACTTCTGCCAATTTTAAGGAAGTTACAAGTTTGAAATAATGAAAAGTTATTATTCAGCAACGACTGAGGTCTTCATTCAGGTTGTGTTCAAGTGCCTGTTAGACCTGAATATTATCACTAATGTCAGTGAATGTTTGTTCACACAGAGACAAAGAGATAAAGGAGCATGTGAGGGAACTCCCACAGAGAGTTCCATTTTTTCCAAACACCAGCTCTGTTTGACACTGACAACAGCTCCAGTCCAGGCTCTAACAAACACGGAAAAAAAAAGAGAAAGAAAGAATCGCCCTCCGCCCATTAAGTCATCAGTCATCTGTGAAAACAAAAACCCAAAGTGAGAGGACAAAGCAAAACACTCGGGGCTCCAAACACACTCGATAAATCAAACGCTGTCTAATTACGCAAATTAGCCACGTCAGGAGTGAGCCTCTCTCTTAAATACTGTTTATCACATCGACGTTGGACAGTTTTATATTTGTTTTGGCTCAGACAGACACACCCACCCAACAACCTCCCCCTCCTCCTCCCCTCTTTCCTTCCCCCCTCTGTTCCTCTTTATCGCTCGTCTTCTTCGCTCTTATCAATCCCTTCAGGAAAAAGCCTTAATTACTTTCCTGGGATACAAACAACAACGAACACGTGCACACATGAACCTGCACACACGCTCTGACTCTTGTCCTCATACTTTCATTTTTGTTTTCTTTTGGCTGCAAAAATGTACGTGATATCTGTACTTTTTTACTTTAATAATAAAAATAAAATCAGATGAAGAAGAAGAGTTGGTATTATGGTCTGTATTTAAATAGAGCTTTTCTAATCTTGATGAGCTGCTTTACATTACAGTTTTCACCCATTCACACGCTGCAACATGAGGTTAAGTGTCTTTACTCAGGGACACATAAAGACGAGCAGAGCCAGGAATTGAATCCACAACCTTCCAGTTGAAAGACAACTTGCTCACTCACTCATTTACACTCTCACTCAGTCACTTACACAGACACTCACTCACTCATTTACACTCTCACTCACTTACTTACATACATACACAGACACACACTCACTCACCTTCACACTTTAAGTTTACATATAGACGAGCAAAGCCAGAAATTGAATACACAACCTTCCAGTTGAAAGACAACTGGCCCTACCACTGATCCACCATGACTCAATCCTAACTCCTCACTTTTGTAATAATACACGCTGTATTTACTGCCTCCCAGGTCAAAACTCTAGAAAATGGATGGATGTTTGTTTTCTGACATCTTCGTCGGGCTAAATTTCAAGATAAATGTGAGGGTGTGATGAAATTTGTCAATGAATTATTGGCCATTTCATTCCACTTATGTGCATCATCACTGCTGACGTGAAGGTCAGACATTTGAGTTGAGGGCGAGGGACTGCAGGGATTAAATGAAATGAAGGAGTGAGAGCCCAACACAGATACACACACCGTGTATCCATGTTTGTGAGCATGCACACGTTTTAAGGCTCTCACCACATCTGCGTCACAGCTCTCTCTTTGACTCGCTTATTTAATCTGGAACTGCTGGCAGCATCCAGAGGTGCTTTTTCTGACTTGGATGGCAGTGAGCGAGAGAGAGAGACAGAGAGAGAGAGACAGAGAGAGAGAGAGAGAGAGAGAGAGAGAGAGAGAGGGAGAGAGTGGGGAAGCAGGCTGGCACTTTAACCATGTAATAAAATGACCTCACACACACACACACACACACAGTCTGACACACATGTAGCTGGCACCAGAGTTCCTGGATTTCCCCCCTCTTCTGTAATTGTGTTTGCCTGGGACCTGCAGTGGTTTCTGAGCATCTGCCTGCACTGGCAGCAGACGAGTAATCACAGTGGAGTTTGGCTGATGAGAGACGTGTGTGGAGCAACGCTCCTCTGTGACGCCTGCAGCTTTTAACGCTGCTGAGCGCGGGCCAGCAGCGGCTGGATCCCATCCCGTCCCATCAGCTCCCCACTGTGTTTGTTAGATTACATCAGGCCCAGGCCAGCGGCCTGTGGACGACCACACACACAAGCATGTGTGAAGACAGACACACACACACACACACACACACACACACACACACACAGAGGGCACATGTTAGGAAAATGGGACGTATGGAAAACATGTCATGTATGTCACACATCTCCATGGAACAGTGGCATAAATGACTTAAAGGCACAGAGTGTACATTATTTAGTGACGCTTCATGTTGAAGCGGAACATGCTTCACGTCTAAGTGTGTTGGAGAAACTATGAAAAGCCTTCAGTGAGACTCAAAACTCCTGATATAAACATAAAAGGCTCAATGTGAAGTCATGAAAAACAACAAATCATACAAACAGGTGTGCACGGACAAGACTGTGGGTTTTGCAGGGTCACTAATCTCACACAACATACAATCAAATATTGTTGTAAAGAAGACAAAACTTAAAGTTTCAAATTCCAAATTCTTCTTATAATTGCAAAATCTACTGATAATTCGAATTTACAACAAAACTGCTACAAATTTCAATTCATTTTGTTTATACTGAGCTGGAGAATTCCAGGCATTTAAAAACAACAAACTAGACTAACACTCCAACGTACACTGTAAAAGTGGAATTTTGTATTTATTTTTGTCTCGTCACGGTGACAACCTGAAATCTGAAGCTCTGTCGTGTCAATGCGGGCGATGCGAGTCACTTCGGAAAGCGTTTTAAATTTTACGTACTCTCAAAACGATCTTGAGACTTTATTTAAAGATGGACGGCGTGTTGCTTTAAATACCAGTTTCCTGGACGCTACTGAGACGTTCAGCTCCATCGCCAGCTCCTGTTTACAGACACTGTAGATTTGCAGCGATAAGAGCTGAAAATATTTCCCTGCAGAACCTGTTTTTCATCGCCCCGCAGATGTAATCTCTACTCCAGCGTGAATGCGAATGTGCTAAGTGATGAGCCTCCTCATCCCGGACCGGTACCACACAGTAATCCCCCGTCAGATTAGTGTGTCACCACTGGCCTTTTCACCTCAGGCTCTACCTGTCATCAATCACAGCAGCTTGCTGGATGCTTATCAGTCAGCTGCGACGCTAAAGACGCTCAAATATGACAGTTATCGCCAGAACACTCACGCGTGTGTTTTCATAGGCTGGATGAGTGAATGAAACAGGATCAGGAGTGAGATTACAGGTCTGTACGAGGTCACTGTGTGTCGTCTCTTAAAGCTAAAGTGGGCCCTACTTTAAGACACAGACACAGAGTGATTATGATAGAAAGTGCAGGAAGTTGAAGTGATGGAAAATCCCCGCTCTATTAACTATGCACAGGCACATTCTGTCCTGTCATATAAGCTGGAAAGACTTGGAGGAAGACATTCAAGGAACTGCGCTCTATCAGAACACCTGACAACAGCAGGTGAAACCCCTGTTTGATATTAGTGGAGTCAGAAGCAGGTGACTGAAGAGATGATGTTTGATGATAAAGAGCTGCTCATACCTCACACTTACAGCACGACCTGGCTCTACTTGCTTTTTCTGCTCTTCCATTAGTGATAGAACCTGGTGCTCTGACGAGGTTCCAAGTGAGCTGAGCCGATACTGAGTCTGGAAGAGTCATGAGCACCATGACACAAGAATCAAAGCCAACAATGTGAAAATCCTACTTAGAATTCCAAAATCTACTTAGAATTCCAAAATCGACTTAAAGTTACTTATAATTCCAAATCCCACTGATTGGTCAATGTCATCACTGAAGAGTCATAAGCGTGACGTACGACACAAGAATCAAAGTGAACAATGTGTAATTGTAGATCTGTTAAAAAGACTTATAAATCCCTGAAAACATAATACAAGTAAATATCAGTAACACAGTGAACTTAACTTTCTGCCTGCGCTCCTTAAATGTTCAGTTAGGGGCCTCTGTACTAGTTAAAGAAGTTAGTTTTTAAATCTAAAATATACTTTTTAAAAGCCATGAATCACAATGTTGACATGTGTCAGTATGGAACTGAAATGAAGACTTGAGCTTCTGCATGTACACACACACACACACACACACACACACACAGAGAGAGAAAACCGAAATGTCACTGTCAGTGTGTGAACATCAGCAGAGCAGCCTCTCTGCTTTTATACCGGCCCCTAAAATAAGAGCGCCATGATTGGCTGAGACTCACTTCTTCCCTGAGTCACCCCCAGCCAATTAGAGAGCAGAACTTCCTGTTTCTGCAAAAGATGTTTCCTGTAGATAGTCAAGTGGTACAGGGTTTGTTTGTGTGTGTGTGTCGTTGGACCAGTGTTCGGCTCGGTGGAAGTGCTGACTGTGATAGCGATGTTCGCACAGTGAGTGTGTGTGTGGAGCCAATGTTTTGGTCGGAAAGTAAACAGAGTGGTGACGCATTAAGCACATGTGTCCTGTAGTACATTTTCCATTGTAAATGTAATAAAAGCCAATAATGTAATACATTTTCATGATTGCGTAATACGGTATATGTTATTGTGTACAGTTATTACACTTTTAAGTGATTGTTTGGGAAAAAATCACTTAAAAGTGTAATCACTGAACAGAATATACTTTAGACTATACTATATTAATGCTTCTTTCGCTGATTAGAACCCTAACACTAAAAAAATTTTTTTTGACATGGTTTATATTTGTTTTGTGAGAGCATTACAATACAGTAATTACTTTCATTTCAAATAACATACAATGGTATTTCTGCCACTCACAATTGAAATCTTTGTATACAAAACGAGAAACAAAATACAGAACGTCAAATGAAAGTATACTTTGGGAAAGATAGACGTATATAAAAGAGCAAATAAAGAAATGTCCACCAGGGAGTTTTTTTTTTAAATAAATAAAATAAAACAATACACACTAGTCGTTAGGTCAAATAAAACATTAAAAAATAAAGCAAAAATTAATCTTACCCATTTGGCCCACAATTCGATAAATATGTTTTTCTGTAGGCGAATGGAGAAGGTAATCTGTTCCATGAGGTAAATGTCGCTTACTATACTTATCCACTCCTGTACTGGGGGCGGATCAGGGAGAAGCCTCACACAGGATTTTTAAAGGACAAAGCATTATCCCATACATTTCAGAAAATGAGGTTGTGCCTCATTAGGACCAGGTTTTGGTCTCCATGAGGACTACTGGTCCTGACAAGGTCAGTGTTTATATCTGCTGTAAGCAATTAGATTGAATCTCCTTTCACTTCTCCTCTTCTTCTCCTTTCCTTCATTCCCACATGATTGGCCTGTTATTACATTTACTGGCTTTTATTACACTAAGAAGAAGAAGAATTATTACATTATTGCTCGTTATTAAATCATTGGCTGCTTTAAAGGCTCTGAGAATTGATTTAAAAGAAGGCAGGGAGGTGATTTGTCTGAGATCAATAGGGAAAAAAAGAGTGTTGAATGTCAAAGGCTCCGCTCTCCTTTCATCACACACTCAGACTCCAGACGCTCGAGTAAACTGAAAACTAGCGGCATCATCATCATCATCATCATCATCATCATCATCATGGATGTGAAAGAAAGTAAAATTTCCTCTTCAAGTATTTGTTTCCAGTCCAAATTCATGACTGTGCTTCATCCACTAAACTCTAACACAAGTGATTTCCGCGTGTGTGAACACACTGTGTGTCTGAGCCAGCACGAGCGAGGAGATGGGACCATATCGAGCATTTTCTGTTCATGTCCCAACTTCCATAACTCCTCAGAGGAATGTATAGGTGGAAAGGAAAGGTGTATTTGAGTGTAAAATGATCAGCTGTTTCTCCGGACAAGTGAAGACACAATTTATAAACATGGAATGTTAGATAGTTGCATTTTATAATAGTGACGATATACAATTAGTGCTTTTCCATGATACAGTTCCAGCTCGTGTCGTCACTGAAGAGTCATGAGCAATATAGTGAAAATCTACTTAAAGTTCCAAAATCTACTTAAAATTCCAAAACTACTTAAAGTTCCAAAATCTACTTAAAATTCCAAAACTACTTAAAGTTCCAAAATCTACTTATAATTCTAAAATCTACTTAAAGTTCCAAAATCTACTTAAAGTTCCAAAATCTACTTATAATTCCAAAATCTACTTAAATTTCCAAAATCTACTTAAAGTTCCAAAGTCTACTTATATTCCAAAATCAATTTATAATTCCAAAATCTATTTATAATTCTAAATCCCACTGATTGGTCAGTGTTGTCACTGAGAGTTGTGAGTGCGACGTCCGACACTAGAATCAAAGCCAACAACTGTGGATCAGTAAAAAAGACTTAAAAATCCCTGAAATCATGTGTTTATCTCCAACATTTAGCAAAGGAAATGTCTCAAACATTTAACAGAGGAGTCAGGTGTATTTAGCGACAGCACTGCTGAAACCCGGCGATCGTGAGCCCAATCACGACCACGTTCAATAGTATTTCCGTTCAGTGACTGTGTCCGGTGGAGTCTGAAGTACTGAACCATTCTGTGAACTAATCTTTTTAATCAAACTGATTCTTATGATTCAGTTTCACCCAAAACAACTGCAGTGATGACTCCGCCCACATTGAGGAGGAGCTATGAAGTCATGGAAAACCAGTGGAGCCGAGTCGAGCTCGAACTATAAAATGGAAAAAGCGTCATCAGAGATTAACTACACACTCAACCAACGGTTAATTATTAAAAAAAGAACTGAATTCTGTGTTGACACAATGTCATTACGTGACAAGAAAAGTTTAAGATTCGCTTCCTCTCTGCTTAAGGTCTGTGACTCACACACGACAGGAAAGTGATTCAGCTCCAAACATCGTTTGATTTATCGCCCACAGGAATGAGTGAAAGCTATCTGACATACTGTATCAGTCACTGTTTGCACGGTGAATCACCAAATCACCCCTCCCTTTATTTATCATAGATACTGAATTTATAAAAAATAAATATACGAGTGCTTGTGTGACATTTACACTGATTGATTTAGACATTTTCTATATTATCACCAATCTATAGATACACTAGGTCCACGTTTGTTGTGTGTAAACACTTTCACGTCCTACGTTACATCGAAATAATATGTGCCTAGGCTTTTAGTTAGCAGGGCTAAATAATAAGATAATAAGAAATTAAGACGCCTACTTTTAGGCAGGACGCCCTATTTTTTTCCTCCCTGAATGTGATCAAAATTCGCCGATTCAAGCCTTCCGAGCTCACGTCTCGCACATTACATTGGTGGATTTTCCATGACACATGGCGTGTTATAGGTGGAATATCTGACATCTCTGTGACCTTTTTCCTGGGAAGAAAGCACAGGTGAGCTTGAAACTTTTTTACAAAAAATGACAGAGAGCGTGATAACTACTGAGTATTTCTGAGTTTTTTGGCTTTTTTGGTGGCAATAGCTGTCGGTGAGCCGGCAGAAAAACAACAACATAAATGTCAGCACGTTGCTGACATTTAAAAAGAAGAAATAGTGTTTCAGAGAGTTATGAGTTTCAAAATTTTTCAGGGGGGAAATCAGTGGCCTGCAGTCTGTTGACATTTCTACGGTGGTCTATGGTCACATTTCTTAGCCATAAACTTAACTCCTCAGAAAGTAGGTTGTGCCTCATAAGGACCAGGTTTTGAGGACTAGGTCAGTGTTTATGCCAAAAAAGAGCTATTGTCTTGTGTGTGTGTGTGGTGGAACCTGCGAGGGGTCATGACCTTTTTCACCACAGCTGTTTGCAGAAGTGGTTCAGAGTCAGTCACAGTTGATAGTTTGGTGTTGGTTTGTTTCTACACCGTGTGCACAAGACCTTGAAGTTTCATTTTCTGTTTCTCCCCCTACACAGGGTCAGGGGTTGTTGGCAGGTTAGTAGTTTCACTTTGGACAAAAGTAATCAAAGGTGTCCCTCGTGTCAACCAAACATGGTCCAAAAAACCATGAGAACATAAGAAAACCTGTGAGAACATTGAACCTGGGTAAACATCACGTATAAACAAATGCTTCTTCACAAACACAGTGTTTTTCTGTTTTTTTATTCTGTAACTCTGTCTTTCTCTCTCACACACACACACACACACACACACGCATACAGGTCATGGTGAACTCATCCTGGCCTCTTGTGGTTTTCAATGTACTTACACTCAACTCTCAACTCTAAACCAAAACAACTGCATGAACCTCACAAAGCTCTCTCACACACACACACACACACACACACACACACACACACACACACACACACATGCGCACACGCACAAGCACACACACGCACACACACACACACACACAGCAAGACCAGGAAGCCTTGAGCCATTGTCTTTCCTGAACTCTGACATCAGCAGAATGGGAAATGACTGCATTCTGAGGACTTTGCTATTGATTACAACACACATACACACACAAACACACACACACACACACACGCACACGGGTTTGCACAGCTGTTCTTTAGGGACACTGCATAATTCAAATCCTAACCCTTAATTTAACCGGCTCCTCAGTTCTGCCTCATTAGTACCATGAAGTTTTATAGCCAAGTACCCAAATACACACAACCCGCCATCCTCTTTGTTTATTAATAATACATTTATTTACAGGGACCGTACTTGAATTATAACAATACAAATACATAAGTAATCGCAATACAACAAAACACTATAAAACACATCACAAGATAGATAAATAAGGACCAAAAGTCTCTCTGTCTCTTGCTTTTCTTCAAATAAATTCCAAATAATGTCAAAGTCAGTGCGGCACACAGTGGAGGCCTCAGTGAGTCATGTGCCAAGTGTAAAACCCTTTAATTCCCTGCATTTACAGACAGAACCATGCACGGCCTCAGTCTGCAGAGACGTTTGAATGAGAGGTGGTCGACCATTAAACTCATTACGACCTGTTGTTCACCTTTTCCCAAACACTTTACTATAAATGTCTGCAGTTAAAGTCAAACTTAGACTCCTGCTGCTTCTCAGCAGGAGGTTTGTGACAGAGTCTCTGTACGTTTTGTTATTCTGAATAAGAACCTAGAATACAGTGTGCATTAATTCAACTATTGCTTTATCATTTATATACATAAAAACATTCATTTACACATGTATTTTTACTTTTTCACCTAATACATGTGTCTACTTGATAAAAATATCAATATAAATGCACTTTTTTTGAATGCTGTCCTTTATTGTCTCTCATATTTTTAAACATTAAACATAGAAATATGTCGTATGTACAAACAAATGAGCATTTTGTTCAGGAAAATCCAACAAAATCTGTCAAAAGGCCTTCTTTAACGATTAGTTATTAGTTATCTGGACATTTTAACTTTAAATTATTGTGTGTATAATTAACAGACACTAATATATTTTTATTTTCAATTATGCTTAATTTATGACCCTTTAATGTATGTAAAGCATCTTTTTAAAGCACTATATTAATAAAATGTATTATTATTATTATTATTATTACAATAATAAATATTATAGTTGTTGTACTATAGTTGAGTACTTTACACAGACTTTTTAATTTTCTTACTGAAATGAAAAAAGATTCACTTCCACTCTGGCGGGTGCAGGTACTCTTAAAGGGATAGTTCAGGGTTTTTTTAAGTGAGATTTTATGAGGTTCTGACTCATAGTCAGCGCTGACTCCCTGTGCCAGGAGCCAGTGTGAGACATGAATGCTTGCCCCTACTGAAACATGGCTGCCACACCAGAAACACATTCCTTGACAAACGGCTCAGCTAATAAAATCCACACCTGCTTCAGTCTACTTTGCCTTAAGAACGCTACAGAAAATACAGAAAGAAGGGAAACAATAAACACATTCAAACTCCAACCTAGTGTTCTATGACAGAGAATTGAGCAGTTATGAGCCGATACGACACTCGGTCTCAGTGTTGGTCCATGACTCGTCAAAATCCCTGGATCTGATATCAGAACAACATTTTCAAAATCAGCAAGTCATGTTGTGGGCTGCTTATTTCTTATTAGATAAGCAGCCCAAGCTAGCTCAATAGGTAGAAAAATGGCTAGCTAGCTCGATAGCTAAATAGCTAGCTATAACCATAGCTAGCTCGACAGACAGACAGACAAAGAGATAGAAAATAAACTTGTAATATTATGTAAATAAAGTAGTAATAGTATGAATGTGGAGCATTTTGAGTATGGAGGACCAAATGGGACAAAATTAAATAAATAAATACACCATTAAATCATTCAGTAAATGTGTCATTAAATAATAAAATGTGTCATTAAATAATGAAATGTGTCATTAAATATATTTAATTAATTAAATGACACATTTCATTAGTTAATGACACATTTAATGAATGATTTAATGGTTTATTTATTTAATTTTGTCCCTTTTGGTCCTCCGTACTTGAGATGTTTGGTTTCACAAATAATGAAATACTTAAATAAATCACACCTGCGCCACATTAGCATGGTCAGTATCAGGATTTTGATAAGATTGTGAGAAAGAAATTCTCCTGAAAGAATCACACAGACATGGAGGAAATCCTCTCTTTTGTGGGGTAAGGAAATGACTATTAGTGCTCGACTGCAAAAGGCTTCCTGGAGGAGTGGAAGTCCAAAGTCGTCAGTTTTGTAATTAGCCATCATAAAAAAGTGAAAAAGCTGGAATATTACAACATTTTCCCTTATAATATTACAGATTTATTCCCAAAAACGTAATTTTTTTCCCCTCAGTATGGCCCTTATACTCCACCGTAGCATTGATCACACAGTAAAATACTGCATCTCTCACTGTTTACAAAACTAAATTCAGGTTTTGTGTCTGACATTTTGCATCTGTGTGAAAGTGTGACGATGAGCAAACACTTAAATATTGCTGCAGGTGACCTTTTTGACGACGCACGCATGGTTTTTGATGTCTTCATGATGTCCTCCCCCTTAAATGTTTGTCCTGGACAACTCCCAGGATGAGCTGCTGATTAACTTCTCTGGATAAAGGTTAAGGTGTAAAGTAAATGTTAGTAGGTAACCTTTGCGAATAGAGCATTAAAATATGACACTGTGGTGTGTTTGCATGTGCAGCTGTCTCACGGTGACGGTGTTTCTGTCGGCTGTAGCTGAGCGGTCGCACACAGACAAAACTAGGCCAACGATGCAGAGATCCAACGGGTCACAGACATATGATCAAACCCCTGCGTGGCTCTCACACTTTATTTAGTGTGTCAGCATGACGATGTGTCATTGTTCTTAGACACAGGCAGTGAGCTCAGTTCATGGGAATGCTGTGCAGTTAGAATACAGGCAGGTTACTCTGCTTCCTGTCACCACTGCAGCAGCAGCTTTCCCAGGAATGTACACACACATTTCCATAGTCTCTTTATTTCTCCTTTAAACATAGATGTTTACAGCAGGTATTATGTGTTTGACCTGGTGTGAGGTCATATCTGCTTTACTACACAACAAGTCTCTCTCTCTCTCTCACATACAAGGTCTGTGTGGAATGATTAAGTCCCACATGAGTGCAGAAAAACATAAAATCAACAAGAAATACAAAAAGCAGCCAGCGGCTAATGCAACATCACTATCAAAGTATCAAAAGTCAGTAGATTTTATTTAATATTGTACATCATAGGTCTCAAACTCAAATATACAAACATCTATTCTGGCCAGTTAAGTTAAAAAAGTCGTAGGTCGATTAGGTAGGTAGGTAAGTAGTTAGATATGGAGGACCAAATGGGACAAAATTAAATAAATAAATACACCATTAAATCGAGAATAAGAAATTAGTCTTTTAGAATTCAAAAATGTGGTTTGTGTATTAAGATATGATGTATTATATATAGTTTGGCAGCGACGGTATCGGAGGTGATCAGCTTCGCCTCAGCGGACGCTCGGTGATTAGTGTCCGACGGAGAGCAGCGTTACCTCGGCCTGTCCTGATGAAATGATCTGGTGGCTCAGATCATTTGAGGCGAGAAATTAGTCATTTAGAATTAAAAAATGTGGTTTGTGCATTAAGATATGATGTATTATATATAGTTTGGCAGCGATAGTATCGGAGGCATAGGCTCAGATTTATATTTTTGCCCGTGGGTGACCAAATTATATAAATACCATCATATAAATATCATATCATTCTGACTATATAGGGGTGGCGTGCTCACTGCTTCTGAACATCTGATTTTACAAAGAATTTCTTTGTTTTCTAATTCATGCTATATAGCCTATTTTGATGGACTCTGGACACCGAGAGGGTGCTGTTCTATACCGGCGGGGCAGAGGGAGAGAGAAGGTCCTGGGTCGGGAAGGAGCCGCCGCCCATCTCTCTCTCTCCTCACTTCACGTCGTTTACGTCAATAGACGGAAAATTGAATTTGGGCCCAAAGTTTTATTTACAAGATTAAACTGAGTAACACGATCTCTGTCTATCGATCGCGCTGCACCTGTACACACACACACAAAAAGCGCTGTCCACGGTGCTGTGACACTGAACCGGCTATACAAGCTCGAGCACCGGAGCACCCACGGGTTGGGCCTCAGCGGACGCTGCTGTGATCTGCTGGCTCAGACATTTCATCAGGACAGGCTGAAGTAACGCTGCTCTCCGTCGGACACTAATCACCGAGCGTCCGCTGAGGCGAAGCTGATCACCTCCGATACCGTCGCTGCCAAACTATATATAATACATCATATCAGCCATGCCATTTCAGACCAAAGCAATGAATCAGACTCGATCAGCGTTAGCCCCGCCCTCTGACTTTGATGGGCGAGTTTGACAGATAAAATAAATTAATGATCCACTGCAACACGGACCATGAAATAATGAAATGTGTCATTAAATAATGAAATGTGTCATTAAGTAATGAAATGTGTCATTAATTAATTAAATGTATTCAATGACACATTTCATTATTTAATGACACATTTAATGAATGATTTAATGACACATTTCATTATTTAATGACACATTTCATTATTTAATGACACATTTAATGAATGATTTAATGGTGTATTTATTTATTTAATTTAGTCTCTTTTGGTCCTCCATAGGTAGATCAGTAGGTAGGCAGGTAGGGATGGATGGATGGATGGATGGATGGATTAATTCAAATGTACCTCTTAAGTTTCAAGATCACAAAAATGTAATCCCACTGAGTCATATGACCGTGTTTATGAGAGTTTGAAGGCCCGACTCTGAAGAAATAAAAGCGAAATTGTCTAAGACATTCCGTCTCGGTGGATAATTAAATCACAAGGGTGTACTTTTTTTTATCTTTACTTTCATTTGAGAGGAAATTCCTTTCCTCGTGTTTTAACTAGCTGTATAACTTCAAAGATCCTGTTCCATCTCTTCTTCCAGTGCCACAGTGAAATCCTCGCAGAGGAATGTGTGTGCACGACAATACGGGGATAATGGTGTGCAGCTTAAGTCCGTCATGTGTGCTCAAGGCACCGCTGAAAGGCAGTTAACTACCTATGAAAATCTCATCTGCTCCATCTGTCAACATGTAATAATGCAATGTGTCGCTGAGAGGTTTTAGCTGCAGAGATACGCTTGAGTGTGAAGATAAAGACAAGAACACAGACAGGAAACCTTCACTGTACAAGTTCAGCAGGAGTTTAATCCCAGAGGGGAGAAATAACTCTGAGAGGGGGCTCAATCTTATATTTCATGATATTAAATGACAATGTGTTACATTTTTACTGGAAACTTCCTTTGTCAGTAAATTTGCGGTCTCCAAACACTGGGTCAGGACCCACAGATGTGTCACAGGATAATTTTTTTGGGTTTGAAAATTTGAAGTTAAGATTTATGTTTTAATATATGTGTATATAACCTAGTGTGAGGTCTTGCTGATTTAACCCGCTGGTTCCCAAACACTGGGTTGGGACCCACAGATGTGTCGTAGGAGATTTATTTTGGGTCCCCCAACTCAATTTCAGAATTTTCCCCAAACCTTTAGCTAACATTTATGTGGATATGTTTTAAAATGTATTTACCAGTTCAGAATAGTAGTAGTAGTAGTAGTAGGCCTTTATTGTCACACATACCAAAGTACAGAATGGTATTAGACATTAGAGATATAGCTGTAAATCAATCACTCTTGTCATGATTTAATGTGATTTGGGTCGTGATAGTTTGCCATCTTTAAAAAGTGGGTGCTCGTATAGAACGTTTGGGAATCACTGGTTTAACCGACCTGTTGTTCCTGTTATAATGCATGTACACACAATATATGCTGTAAATGTTAGAAACAGGGTTCCCACACCTTGGTGTCATCAAATTCAAGGACTTTCCAGGACCAATTCCCTTTAGCTTAAGATGGGAGGACAACTTTGTAAGAGCTGCTTTGTCCATGGGGTCCACTTTTATTGATTTTTAGTAAATAGTGAAAACTGTCTCTCTTCTGTTTAGGATTTTCTTTGTTTCCAAAAATATATTCTGACAGGTTGCGATGTTTGGACTTGACCCGGCTCCCTCCTGTGTTCTGCTGGGAAATCTGCCTCCAGTTCTCGGGAACTACCGTTGTGATGAGCCAAAAACAAAATACATTTCTGACAAAATGTCATGAGACTGCAGTGCAGTGTAGAAAAAGACAATAAAGTTTTAGAGCAGCAGCATTTATTTATCAGGTTTCTTGCTTCTATGCAGAGTAAAAACCAGGCCTATCCATCAGCTCACTGATTAATCGACCTGTTGTTTACAAGTGATTTTGTGAGACAGAAAACAGGACAGATTTTAAGACTTGTGTTTGTTTGATATTGATCTTTACTGCTGATTATTACCAGAAAAAAAGATTGTCATCAAATTAACAAGAAACAGAATTTTTTCATCCAGTTGGCGTTGTTTCTGTATCAGGACCTTTGAATTGTTTGGGTCAAAAAACTGTAGATTTTACAGCAAAAATACCACAAGGGAATATATTCAGTCACATACATCATTATTTTGTTTTAATATAATTATTCCAATAAAACTGGAACCAATTAATGAAATATTCCATTATTACCATACATCACTGTCTATGTCTCTGCGTCCTGGGACATTTTAGCTTCACTCGCTGTCAGATAACGTGGAAATAAAGTGGTTTGGACAATGTGGGGAGTGTTTCTGAACTGCTGTTCAAACAAACACAAAGGTTTTTTTTTAAATCGCACAGTTGTTTTTATTTAAGAGAATCGACACAAGAAACCCTATAGAAGCCTGCTTCGTTTACACAGTTACCTTTCAGCAGTTCACGGTCTGGTCCTTTATGTGCACTGTATTTTGCTTTTGATTAATGTCTGGACCTCAGTAACAGACACGAGGGAGCAGCAATTTAACTGTTTAATTTGAACGGTTGCCTAATGTTACGCCACAGTGTTTACAAACGAGTGTGTGTGTGTGTGAGGTCTTAGTAAATCTACGTGACTGATGCCTTTGTCTGCTTTTCAGTGTTGAGCAACGCAGCTCGGCTTCTATTGGAAGGGAATTACTGTACACTGGCGACACACACACACACACACACACACAGAGTCAATATTGACCCTGCTAAAGCAAGAACCCTTGAGTTCCAGGAGATAAGTGATAAGGAGCTGAGCTTGCTAATGTTTACAGGAGGAGAGAAAGATGATGATGATGATGATGATGATGGTGATGATGATGGTGAAGACAGGCCCTTTTCTTCTTCCTCATATTACAGGGCATTGTGGGAATCAAAAACATGTGGACTTAAAGAAGAGTGAAGCTGCGGTCACAACGAGAACGAATTTCCGCATCGCACCGTGATGAATAAAGTCATTCCTCACTGACTTTATTCCAAACGTTTCCCTTTTTTAAATACGTGTCATGTTCTAGTGTCAGGGCGCTGGTCCTGGGGACCCACTGTCCTGCGTGGACATGGAGACATGGAGCAAGGAAACATCTAAAACATACAGTGGGTCCCCAGGACCAGGGTTGAGGGCAAAGGACAACCCATGGCCCTTTACTGCGTTTACTGCCCTTCTCTCTCGCTCCACTGACTATTGGGAACAGAGTCAGAGACAGAGGCTGGTTTTGTTGAGTTGGACCTGAGCAGCGTCTGAGCTGTGACCCACAGGTCAGAAGCAGAACATGATTCTCTGTGGTGCAGATCAGCGTCAATCAGCGTCTCAGACAGAGCAAAGCACAGCTGTGTTAATTGTCGAAGTACAAATACTTTACTACATACTACATTTCCGCTAACTCTCTTTGTTACTCGTTACTACCAAATACAATCAGAAGAAGAAGAGTTGGTATTATGGTCTGTATTTATATAGAGTTTTTCTAGTCTTGATGAGTTGCTTTACACTACAGTTTTCACCCATTCACACGCTGCAACATGGGCTTAAGTGTCTTTGCTCAAGGACACATATAGACAGACAGAGCCCGGATTTGAACCCACAACCGTCCAGTTGAAAGACAACTGGCTCTACCACTGAGACACCGTAGCACCCTGCAAGTGAAACTGGCAGAGACTGTTCACTTTAGAGCGCCTTCATTTGTTCATTACAATATCGAGAAAAAACAGAATTGGGTGTCATGTCTGTTTCTTGCTCCTCTGTTTTTCTCTCAGTAAGTAAATTTCATAAACTCCTTCTCCTCAATTATATGAACAAAATGCAAATAAACAAGCTGATTGTACTGATCAGGATGATAAACTCTCACTGGAGGTGTTTGGGTGGTTAGGTGGGGAGGACTGGAGAATCCTTTCCGCGAAGACATTGCCAGACAAACCTTAGGCTGTCACTTTCTGTCACGAACACAGGTTGATTTAATGTCTTCTTAACAAGTAAGGGAAAGATCATCACGACAACAGTTTTTAGAATGTCACAAAATATAACCTGGAGTGCCACAGAACTTCTCTCGTTCCATGACCCGACACGAACCCTGACAGGCAACTGTGATGAGAGCGTGATCATGGGGGGTTAGTGGGTTTGACTGGTGATTAATGCATGTTTGTAGGTCGGCTGATGTCAACCGAGTCACATAACAGGTCAGGTGGGTGCAAACTCCTGTGCATCAGCTTGTGATTGAAGGCTCATTTTCACTCACCTCCATGTCACTGTCAAAATCTAATAAAGTTCTCCTGCCAGCTGTGCATGAACCTGTGCATGAACCTGTGTATGAACCTGTGCATGAACCTGTGCATGAACATTTGCATGAACCTGTGCATGAACCTGCAGAAGAAAATATTTTTTGGGACTGTCCAAACCTGCAAATATACTACCCACTACTAGGTTTGTATACGTGTAAAAAAGTTATTTTAAATAATATTTGTTGCCTATAATATGTACTGCACGCAAGGGTAACCATTTTGTGCCGCTATGTTTCTACAGTAGCCTGAATGGACAAACAACACAAAGCATGAGAAGAATGACATCAATTCTGGCCTGTGAAGGCCACCGTAGTTCACTTACAATCTGCACATTATTGCGCACTGGGCGTTTAAGTAGTTGATTTTTTAATATTGTGTAACTGTGTTCAGACTTAGAATCTATTGCTTGCTTACATCAACTAAATACATTAACTAATCTTAGCAAGTTGCAAACATTAGCTAAGGGATTAACGTAACACAACATAACATCTGGATTAAGATGTCGTGTGTGCATAGACTCCAACAGTAAAGGTTAGCCAGCGATTAGCTGCTAAACATTTAAGTCGATTTAAATGACTGTTAAAGTACATTTCCCAGTTGTTGTTGTTTTGTGTTCTTGACTTCTCATGATTCTACTTTTCTGGGATTTGGTTTTCTCACCTCTACATATTCCAAGTTGCAGAGATTGTTTTGCTTTTATAATTAATTACTGGTAGTGTTATTTGTTTGTTTGTAAAAATCTATATGAATTTCCCAGAGTCACTTGCATCACATTGTGATGATTATATCTTCTTATCACTTCTGTCTTTTACCATAACCTGTCACTAGAGACAATGTGTTTATGATCTTGTGTTTTTTGAAGGTTTAGTGCAAGAAGAACAATAAATGACATGAAAGGGCAAAAACTACAAGCTTTTATAACATAATAAAATTGATAAAACTGGAATAATTGTTTTAAAAATGTTGTTGTAATGCATTTTCCCGCGTACATGGGTGTGTGCGGCAGATTGATCTTCCACATTTATTTTCACATTACTGCTGAGCAGAGATATGTGTTTGAACAGGCATCTACGTCTGTCTGTCTGTCTGTCTGTCTGTCTGTCTGTGTGTATGTGAGAGTGTACATGTCCTGTAGTCCGCTGTCCTGGTTTTAGGGTTAGGATTAGAACCAGGTTAAGGTTTAGTCTGTGTGTGTGTGTGTGTGTGTGTGCGCGCATGTGTACCAGGTATTACTAATGTGTGTGTGTGTGTGTGTGTGCGTGTGCGTGTGTGTGTTGAATTGTACTGTGTGACATTCCATCTCCACTGAAGCCATGATCATGCCCTGGGCGACTACTACTTTGATTTGTGCTTTTATTAGATTGTTCGTTTATGAGTGTGATACACATAATCCTGAGGAATGAGGAATCAAAACAAGGTAGAGTCAAAGAAAGAAAGAAAGAAAGAAAATCATAAATGATTAAAACATTCTGATAGTGCTGAATGTGGCAGAAATGTGTCAATTTGAGGACATCTAATGTGGGTATAGGTTACAGTCTACAGCCTCACTGCTCTGTTAAATACATTCAGCTTCAGATATAACTGCTGTTTTCATGCTCTGAAAAACTGAAGATTCATAACAAGGCCGGTGTGTTTTAGTTCAAAAATGAAGACCATTGTCACGCGTTTACATGCACAGTTAGGAGTCGAGCTAAGGCCGTAGTCTGACTAAGACAAGCAATCGGAAAACTTGCCGAGTCCGAGTACACATGCGGAGAAGTAAATGGATATATTGACCATGTACGTCTGACTCTGTTTCTCTTTATAAACTAGTGCATATGGAATCAGCTTCCTGTTGACCTTTACGTCATAGAAAAACAAACTGTGGAAGGTGAGATGGACGGTGCTGTCGTTCTGTTTGTTTCGCACCTGCTCTACATGTTAATCGTGATATAAATTAGATGGAGCATGGCTCTTGCCAGCGCTGATTTCCAACAACAGTACTGCCGCTTATACATCGTCTCCTTCTACTTCCAGGTCAAAGACTGCCAAGTCCGACTCCAGTCAGACTAAACGTACACATGCAGTAATCGGACTATGAATGGCATTATCCAGTTATGTTAGTCTGACTAAGTCTAGCTCGATTTTAGTCAGATTAATGTGTTTGTAAAATGCCATAAAGAAAACCGAATTATTGTCTTAGTCCGACTATAATTGGACTTTTATCATACACGTAAACACACTGAGTGATGACACAGTTACTCAAACTGACTTCCTGATCAGTTCTTAACAGTCCTGACCACAACTATTAGCTGTGAACGAAAAGCTACACAAACACTTAGGCTGTGACGGTCTGACGCTGGCTGCTGGAGGCAGTTATTTGTTATTTGCTTCATTTTCTATGCAATCCAGTCAACAGTAGAACAGTATTTCAGATTTTCCACCAGAGGAAACTTGCGTACCACTGGTGGTACACGTACCACAATTTGAGGACTATTGGGCTAGAATATGTCAATAGTTATCCGTGGTTACAGTTGAACAAGAGTTAAGTAGGAAGAACTGCTGGTCGTTAATGGGGTTGTTGGGTTCAGGTCGGGCTCAGACAAATAGCACGGGATGCTTTTCAGATTTGGGTCAGGTTTGGTCAAATATTCTCTGGGCTTGGTCGGGTTTGGACAGAAGAATGTGGCCAGAGTTGCCACAAATGAAATAGTAGTAACATGGCAGTTGCCAAAGTTGAACGAGTGTGTGATGTGAACTGACTGAGTGAGTCTTGCAGCAGGAAGCGTCAGAGCTTGAGAACTGTTGAGATGAATGGCAGCCAATTAAGTGAGGTGAGCAGAGGTAACACGACAGACTTGGCAGGTAATTTGTTATTTTGTTCCGCTCCATCAGTGCTCTGTTCTCATCAATACCACAGACATCTTCTCTTGGCATGTGGTTGAGCTACACAGTGAGTTTACACCATGTCTGTTTTCTACCTTTTCTAAGTTTTGTTTTTAACTCTGGGATGTAATTTAATGCAGTCTTATTTAATAGAAATAGAACAGATAGATTTGACAGATCATGTAGTCTTCCGGTTTTCTTATGGCGTGTAACATCTGCATTAATATCGGCTCCCTATCTCTGGCTCTTTCCAAGATAGCAAGAAGATCGATAGATGACCAGTTCTTTACACATCATGTTGCCTCTGTCACGTTGCACTATACAATATAAGAAAAATTGTAGCTATCCAGCTCCTAGTAGTTTTCCCTGCTTCATTTCCTCAAAGGGGTGGTTCATGTTTTTTTTTTCTGGTTGTATGAGGTACTAACATCATCAGCACTGACTGCACTGTGTGTATCCCCTGTTCATCACTAAATCTTGCTGTTTCTTGTTGACAGCCTTTTCCATCTGGTCATCTCCCACCTTGACTACTGCAAGGCCCTGCTAACAGGCCTCCCGACCTGTGCTGTGAAACCACTACAGATGGTCCAGAACACGGCGGCGCACCTGGTCTTCAATCAGCCTAAAAGGCCACATGTCACCCCTCTGTTCATTGAGCTCCACTGACTACCCTTAGCTGCCCACATCAAATTCAAATCACTGATGCTAGCCTACAAAGTGCTTCATGGGTCTGCTCCCACCTACTTAAATGACCTCCTAAAAGCCTTATGTTACCCCTTGACTACTCCATTGATCCAAGGATTGTCGTCTGGCGGTGCCAACACCCCGCACAAGACAATCCAGACTCTTTTCGTGTGTCGTTCCACGCTGGTGGAATGACCTACCAAGCGCTACCAGAACAGGGGCGTCCCTGTCTGTCTTCAAGAAGCTCTTGAAGATCCAGCTCTTCCAAGAGCATCTTGTCCTAGCACTTACCCTAACTCCTCCCCTGCATCTCCTTCTGCACTTGTATCCACCTCGGCACTCTCCCCCTCTGTTAGTCCACTGTTCCTAGTGGAGTTCTTTCCAAGCCTTCTTCTATGTAGCTTATTCCTTTCTTGTAAGTCACTTGCGTGTGTGTGTGTCTGTGTACTTTATGTAATACTACAATTAAAAATAATGACCTGATATAACAAAAGTGATAATTATAGTGATAATCAGCAGCTGTAGGTGATAATGACATGCTAACTTGACTTCTTTCAAATAAATGGGGCTGTGCATTGAACTCAATGCACAGCCCCAGCCCTGAATACATTTTAAAGAAATGTCACTGGGTTCTCTGATTTCTCAGCTTCTTGCTCCATTTAACAAAATAATTCATTCAAATTGTTTAATTTTGGTTTAAGAACAAAATAAGACATTTGACAAACATCATCAATTCAAGGTTTAGGAAATATTGATGGAAACCTGTCATAGCTCATCGATTCATTGAGATTCAAATTACGATTGATACAGACAAACAACGAGCCCTACAGTCTCAGAGACTGGGTCGTGCTTCTCACCATTTGTCCATATTCACTCAGGAATGTTCTGAAGAACATCAGGGGCCAAGTGAGGTTGAGCAGACGTTTAGAAGAACAGCGTTTAAAGGGAGGATGAAAGGTTAGAGGAGTGTTTTTTTTTTTTACATTCCCTGGAAAAAAATTGCACTCGCTGAAATACTGCAGGTGTCTGTTGCAGTTACTATTAAACTTTCAGTCAGCTCCCTCCTTCACCAGCAGTTTCATTTCAAGCTCGGCATGAATAACGTCCGCACTGAAGATAAAGACCTTCCCCTTACCTGTTGAACTAGGTAAGGGGTTTGGCTCCGCTGTATTCGCCGCCTCTTCTTCTCAAGTCTTATCTCCTGAAAAAGACAGACGGTAAATGAATTTCAATTCCAGAGAACATTTTATGGAGCTACATTATGAATAATAAAATAACACACACGAGCCAAAGTATACATGTAACCTGTCATTTTGAGGATGAAAAGATATCCACATAAACACACGGTGCACTTTCAGGTTAATGCTGATTTACGTAGGTCAGTAAATCAAATGCAGATGATCGAGTCTATAAATGTTCCGTATAGAGCATGTAAATCTGACCCAAAGCCCCAGTTGGGACCACAGGAATGGTCAACTGTCATGGTAAAATGGCATTTTTTTAAAATATGGTGTGAACATAAATAGACATAAATAAATAATAAATGCTACCTAGTGTTTCTGTTGATCTTTTCCTCCACAACAACTCAAAATTGAACCACAATGGTAGAGAGTTATCAGAGGTTACAGTTCAACAAGGGCTAATAAAGATGGACTGATTGTCGTCAATGGTGTTGGCGACATTTTATTATTCTCATAAAGTGCTGGCGATAACTCATAAGGTGTGTGACTTCATCATGAAGCTGGTACAGTAGTTGCTTCCTCGTGGATGTAACAATAACTTTTGCCGCTTCCTGTAACCAGCGTTCATTTCGTTGATGAAAACTATGACGGGAATCTACTAACACTTTCATCAAACGAATAAAATCAAGACCAAAGAGGGTAGAATAATAACATGCTTTTTACACGGTATGTAGGTTGCGTTTATGGACCCACACGTCAACATGGAGGAAATGCGAGGAAAGCAGCAGAGATGACGGCGTTAGAAGGAAAGAGAAGAGGGAATATGGTGCAATTTCATGTATGACATTACGTACACGTACGAGCCAAAATCAAAGGAAGAAAAAACAACGAAGTCGTACAGAAATCCATGCATAGGTTTGGTAAAGCTCACACACAAATGCTATTTTATCAGCTCAGCTGTCGCTAAATTTAAACTGTTGTTCAACCTGAAACAAACCACCACTGATGATGATTTTGAATTTTAATTAAAACCCCAATTGACCTGCTGAAGATAATAAGTCCAAGTTTCACTGTCTTCAAATTGGGAGCCAAGCATATATGTTATTGGTTTTTCTATAAAATCCACATCTTGGTTGTGTTTAGGAAAATCTTCAGTTTCTTCCCATGGTTGATAGAAAAAAAAATTCTCATTTTCTATCACGGGAGAAACAGCTTTGATTATTTCACATATTCTTTGTGCGTTTGTCACTCGCCTTCCAACTTATGACGCTGTCACTTTGTGTTGTTGGAGCTTGTTGTGTTGTCATGGCGATGGATCTTGGCTCTGTAGCCATGCGTGCTCATCAGTTCTTATCATTTCATCCATGAAACCTTGGCTCGTATCACACTCTCTGGCTGACGACAGTGTTTAGCACAGCTACAGATGTGCTCGTGTGGAATGGATCCACCTCTGTGACCCTCGGCTGATGAAGTCTGTGTAAGTCTACGTCAGGGTTTCTCAATCCTGGTTCCAGGGACCCACCTGCACGTTTTAGCAGCTCATCAGTAAACACTGAAAATGCCTCATAACGACCCATTCATTTGAATCAGGTGTGATGGAGGAAGGAAACACCTAAAATATGCAGTGCAGTCCTCAGGACCAGGATTGAGACTCTGGTCTATGCGATAACGACAAAAAAAAGGGCCAGGATTTCCATATAACCACTTAAATTTGCATATTGATACGTATCAACACAGTTGTCTAACCCTTATGAGATCCAAGGGACGAATTGTTTCAATCCTTTTTTTTTTACTTTCAAGCCATTTTGAATTGTCGTCTCTCATAAAAAAACAACACATTTGTCCCTGACAGCAAAAATGTCAGCTTCCCGAGATGGTTATAAAAGGTTAGAAACACAAAAATATAATTAATATTTGATACGTATATTTCAGGCTTAAGTCGCTTCAAAAGACTGACTTGTTGAAAGTGGAAAAAAAATATTAATAAAGCTGACATATTTTGCCGTTAGGATACTAAAAGGACCTCTTAAGTTTAACAGGACCTATACTCAGGCAATTTGTGTTTGCAAATTGAAGGTGGGGATATCAGTCGTTTTCATAGGAAAACTAGTTCAATATAATCATATTTTATTGTCATAAACCAAACACAGCACAGTGTAGTGTGTGTGTGTGTGTGTGTGTGTGCACGTGCAGGTACGTGCTGCAGATGTTGGGGCAGGGACGATTATTTTTATGGTATCGCAGTATTTTCATGGTCCAGCATGAACTTTAACGGACGGATAGTTTGATTTTACAATATATTACTTGACTTACGAGTTAACATTCATTTTTACCCAAAGGAAACACAGGAAAGAAAAGCTTGGCATGAATAACGTCTGCACTGAAGATAAAGACCTTCCCCTTACCTGTTGAACTTTCACCTAATTGGCTCCGCTGTACTCGCTGCCTCTCAAGTCTTATCTCCTGAAAAAGTAAATGAATCTCAATTCCAGAGAACATTTTATGGAGCTACATTATGAATAATAAAATAACACACACGAGCCAACGCATACATGTAACCTGTCATTTTGAGGATGTAAAGATATCCACATAAACACACGGTGCAGTTTCCGGTTAATGCTGATTTACGTAGGTCAGTAAATCAAATGCAGATGATCGAGTCTATAAATGTTCCGTATAGAGCATGTAAATCTGACCCGAGGCCCCAGTTGGGACCCCAGGAATGGTCAACTGTCATGGTAAAATGGCATTTTTTAAAAATATGGTGTGAACATTAAATAAATAGACATAAATAAATAATAAAGGCTACCTAGTGTTTCTGTTGATCTTTTCCTCCACAACAACTCAAAAATGAACCACAATGGTTAGATAATGTAGAGAGTTATCAGAGGTTACAGTTCAACAAGGGCTAATGAAGACGGACTGATTGTCGTCAATGGTGTCTGCGACATTTTATTATTCTCATAAAGTGCTGGCGATAACTCATAAGGTGTGTGACTTGTGTGTATCTAAGCGTGTTTGTTCATCATGAAGCTGGTACAGTAGTTGCTTCCTCGTGGATGTAACAATAACTTTTACCAGCGTTCATTTCGTTGACGAAAACTATGACAGGAATCTACTAACACTCTCATCAAACGAATAGAGAGAAAACCAAAGAGTAATAAAAAGCTTATTTTAGAAAACGGGAACAGTTTGTATAAGTTTGGACATCCACGAGAGATATGAGATAAAAATTTATGCTGGCATTTTGTTTTATTGTTCCATACTTTGGCAAAAAGCCCATTGGCCTATGGTACTGTTTTCCTATTATAGCCTCAGTGTGTGTGTGTGTGTGTGTGTGTTACCTGTTTATGTGAGAAGTGTTTTGGTATCTACGTCAGTGGGTAATTCACTGGAAAGGAGATAATAAGACAGTAAATTAGGCAGGAGGCTGACTGACAGATCCCACTTGTGTTTCTCTGTGGATTCTCAGCAGTTTCCAGATTCCCTTCAAGGAGATCATGTAAAGGATTGTCTGTCACTCTATTTGCTCCATCTCTCCCTCTCTCCCTCCCTCTGTCTTTGTTTCCCTGTGTTTACTCAGTGATTCAGTGTGTGGTGCTGGATACATATTTACACTACACTGCAGATGACATTTAGGAGCAGGAAACACAACAGGAGCTCACAAAGTCCACTCACACACACACACACACAGGTTCACACAGCTATTCTTCTGAGGACACTGTACAGACTGAACAAAGCCTCGTCCCTGACCTTAACCTTAACCAGTTAACGTCTAACTCTAACCTTAAACTAAGCACAATTCAAAACTTAGACCCAAACTTATCCGGTTTCACGAAAATTAGGTTGTGCCTCATGAGGTCCAGGGTTTTTTTTTTGTCTCCATGAGGACTTACTGGTCCTGACAAGGTCAGTGTTTATGACACTAAAGGTAATCAAGAGGAAGCAAATACAAGAACACACACACCTTTATTTTTGTATGACACATTTCTATTTCAGTTAAGACGACGTACAGCAGTTAATATGACCATACTTTTAGTTTGATATTTCACAACTCAAATGAAATAAGAAACTAAAGGGTAAACACCAATGAGATACAGGGTTATCTATATAACTATAAGATTGTATAGCACATCATAGTGGTTATTCAAACTTTTTATACCAAGAACCACCTGAGAAAATATTATCACCAACATTAAAATGCAGTGGAGCAAAGTCACAGGAGGCAGATTTATTCTCTCATCATCCTCCTCTTCCTCTCATATACTTCACACACTGATATAGTGAAATTAGATTAAGGTGGAGGGAGTGATAAGGTGACTCTAATTATTAGGGTCCAAGCACATTAGGGCCCAAGCCACGAATGGCAGGGGCTGTAACTGCGTTTTGCTCAAGGGCTCTATAGCGCCCCCTAATGTGAAACGTGGATGGAGCACGCCAAGATTATTTCACAAAACTTGGTGGGAAGATGTTATAGCCCAAGACGAACAAAAAAGTAAATTAACAAACTCGCATTTATCATACGGACATAAAAAATAAGACAAAGCGTTATCGAAAGGTTTTTCAAAAGGGTGTGGCCACGGTAACCATCGGAAGTTTGGCGAATTTTGAGCACTGGCCACGAAACAGGAAGTGCCCTAAAAATTCGCAATACATTGACCAATCGCCTTGAAACTTCATAGGTGACACAAGAGACCGACCCTGAACACGTCTACTGACGTCTACTAAAAAGTTGACCGTAACCATGGCCTCAACTCAAAAAAAGTGAGTTCAGGGAACTGCTGCACTGCCCGACTTGTGTGGGGAAATGAATCATGTTTTTGAGGGCCTTCCCATACCCCAAAACTCCCCAATTTCTGTGACCGCATCAATCCTGGTGGAAATTAATGCGTGAAGGTGATTTTTCACGTACATGAACAAACGTTGGTACACATGTTTATCATGTCAGGACAGTCCAAAAAGTCAAGGAAGACTTTGCTGTAAGTCCTACAGGAAGGCTGCCATTTTAACGGCCCTTTTTTGGGCGATTTCACGGATTTCACACAAATGACATTTCTCATTTATTTTTTGTAATTTATTTCATTTTCTACACAAAATTCCTCATCTCCACTCCAATCACATACCCTGGTATAAACAGTAGAAAAGTATTACCACCAGAACCACCTGAGGAAGTTTTCTTAAAGGCTTTTTTTGACGTTTATCTAATGTCCGGTGTGGCCCAGGCCACAGAAAAGGCCTTTAAATGCAATAAAATGTGTGTCAGTAATAGTGGAGTCTATCAGAATTGGAAATGTAGTTGTTTGTCTGTCCTCATGTGGTAAGAGTGGTTGAGGACAGAGACTCTATAACCCAAAAAAATATTTCATACTTCGTTAGCTCTAATAACGTTAATAACGATTCAGAGCAGTCATGAGCGGAGGACTGGACCATGTCAGGTGAATGACGCACTCATCAATATCATAATTCTAACCTGTGTGACAGGTCAAATGTCCACAGAGACAAAGAGTCATGGTCATATGAATCATTAATTTGGTTGTTGTGGTTACCTTCAAATACAAAACACCTTCACGGCAACAGAAAAAGAGATGTGTGACACAGTTTAGACTAAACTGTATAATGCCGTAAAATATAAATTAAAAAAACAAGAAAGAGGCCAGAATGTGACTTTGTGTCACAGATGTAACTGGAAAGTACGTAGGCAGGTTACAATTCAATTATAGTACATTATTGAATTACAGCCATGTTTTGAGCTACGACAGAGAACGGTGTCTTGTTCCTTGGCGAGTGAGTAAAAGGTGTTGGGTAATGGAAAAACTGTGCAGCTGCAAGATGTTTGACTGCTCATCTGAGATACTGAGCGTCAACACAGCAAAAGAACACACAGAAACACACTTCTAATCATCACGTCACACTCCTGTCAAACTGGACGTGGATGTTGTGTGATTGTATGTCACTTTAGAGTCGACCAATACTGGCTAAGTGTAATTTCAATGACTTTGCACACGGAATATATATTTTATAATCCACAATTAAGTTAATTAATAAATGACATGTCTACAGTAGTGCATATCAAGGTGATGGTGTTTTTTTGGAGTGAAATGAAGAAGACCTTTATTGAGAGGTTATCCGACTGTGGTCAAGCTATCCGACACCGTTTCTCTGTAGTCAAACTACAACCTGACACTGAATTTTAACACCTGAATTACAAAGGGATTTACGTTATTGAATATGTGGGTGTTTTTGCTTCTGCGTGTGTTTTGGTTTTTGTTTGTGTTTGTGAATCTGCAGCTTGTTTTTCCTCCTGCATGTGTTTTGGGTCGTTGCAGTGTATTTGCCCGTCAGCCACCGTACCTCTCTATATGTTTCACCCTCGATGAACTGGTGACCTGTCCAGGGTTTATCCTGCCCTTTCACTCCTATGTCAACCGGGATTGGTACCAGCAGCCCTGCGACCCTCATGTGGAGGATAAAACAGTAGATGATGAATTAATGTGTGAATAAATGTTCCTGTTTGGAGGAAAAAACATTCAAATGTGGCACAAACGAGTGGACACCATAGGTGACGTCCAAGGACAACGTGATCGCAAGATTCTCCTTATAGAAGTAATTACTTACATTTTTTTCAGGGTAAAAAAATACAGCAGAACCTCCTCACAAAACTGTAATAATCCTCATAAACCTGATGTTTGGTTTCTGAACGATGTCACTGTTTGCAATATGGCGAAAAACAAGCGTAACCAGGGAGAAAAGTAGAAAACACAACTTGAAAACGCATCTCAGCTGTGTGGGAATGTGACTTTAGCGAGACAGGGTTAGCTAAACAGGACCAACTTGTAAAAGATGTTTTATGCGCTGCTTACAGTCACGATAAAAAAGAAATGTGTTTCACTTCACTGGAGTCAAAGAAGGAGTTAAAGCGTCTGCAAACATGATGCGACAAGCACACAGTGAATCCCCCACCTCCGTCTGCAGACTTGCTGCATCAGACAACACAATCGTGGGCCAACACTGTAGTGATCCATTAAATCCTGTCACCCACTCAAACCACCAGCTGTGAGGAATCCAAACCACTTTAAAATATCTACTCGCGGGATTACCCAATCCGGCGTCTCCCCAGCCGCTGCATGGGACTGTCAGTCCAATTGCAACACATGCCATTCCTGTTTTTCATTACCGTGTCATACTTCATCTGCAAAACACAAACACATGGGTAATGACAGCGAGAGGAGTGAAAGAAATTGAGTGCGAGAGAGCGAAACAAGTCCTACTCTGTTTTTTTTGTCCTGGTGTCAGAAAATCTACGGCGGCTAAGACACATGAAGGAGAAGAGAAGCAGAGCATTACACGTAAGGTAGATCATAACGTGTGATAAGAGAGGAGGAGTTCGAGAGCCGATAAAAGATAATGAAGAACAGAGTTAGTGGAGGGGAGGAGGGGCTTAAACACACACAAACAGACTGTAAACAGTCATATATCAACATCTGCCCCCAATGTTTTCATGGCGACTGGAGGATTATGACATCCTTGGTCAATTATGTCGCCATGGATACGCTTTTGGCATCAGGTGGCTCATGTTGCTGCACACTGATGGCAAAACACTTGTGGTGATGTAATAAAATGTGTGAGCACGGAGAGACAAACAGATACAAGGAGACAGACAGACGGACAGACAGACAGACACAAGGAGGACAAAGACACAAATGACATTCACCAACATGGGAAATGACTGTGAGGCGATGGCTCACAGCAGACACGCCACGGTAATTCTGGTGTCCGTGTTTACAGATGAGAGTAAACTGCACATGTCTCACGTGGACGCAGTTGCGTCTCCAGCCGAGCTCACTGGTTGCAAATGTCTGCGTAGTGGCTGCATGGAGTCGGAGTGGACACGATGCCACGGCAGAGCCGCATAAATTCAGCAGAATTCAGCACAAAGTGGGAGAGGAAGTAGGAAAATACTCCCACAGTCCAAAAACATGCAATACAGGGATTAGGTCAATTGGACACTGTAAATTGACCGTAGGTATTTCGGTAGAAATACTGCTCCGTTTGTTGTGTTCAACAATCAGCAGGCGTGTTTTCAAACAATAAAATACAATATTTTTGAATGATGAAATCGACATTTGAAAAAGTGTTGTTTGGAAATATTGACACAAATCTAATTCCATAGATGCTAACCCCATAAAACACATACTTTCTACTTAGAGCAAAGAATTCCAGCCTCCTGGTTTCTGTTTCTGTCACAGTCACATCTGAGTATTCTCAAGGTTTAACAGAGCAGAAGAGCTGCTTCACGCTGAGATACATTGTTGTTTTTTTGTTATTTGTTGCAATGATTGCTGTTAGAGATTAACAAGAGATTAGGTAATTGGAGAGAAGAAAAAATCCAGTCGTAAATGTCATCTCTCAACTCTAACAGCATTTGGCAAAGCAAGCGCAGAGCCCCACCCCCTCAGGGGTCTGCTGTCAAAACACACGTCTAATCCTTCTTACTCCTTCAGTTGATAATGTGCATGCCTGCTGCAAACTGTATGTTTGTGTTTAATCCATAAGCAAACATTCACCACAGCGGACTCTTTTTTTTTGTGCGACATTAAAAGTGTTTAATGTCGCACTTTAATCAGGATCAATAGTAGAAGGAAAACAACACTTTCAAGTACCTGTCAGTTTGGTATTGTGCCCACGACACGAGGACGGAAAAGAAACAGAGATTGCTTCATAATATTGTGTGTGTGTGTGTGTGTGTGTGTGGCTCCAGGTCTTCCTCATGTTGGGGACTTCTCTTACTTATGAGGACAAAAGTCCCCATAATGTAAATTATTACAGTTAAAGCTAAAGTCATGTTGTGTATTTAGGATGAGGATTAGGATTAGTTTAACAGCTTCAGAGTCGTTGTTATGGTTAAATGTTAAATGTCTTGTTACAAGGAGATGGGGGGGGGGGGGGGGGGGGGGGGTGCGCCGTCCCAGAGTTGTCAGAATAAGGAGGAGGTTTGGCAAAGTCTTGGGTCTTCATGGCACTACACGAGTCAGGTGTAAATATGGCCGTGGACAGATTGTGATCTGATCTGCCAAAACCACTTCAGGACATGGTCTGAGACACTTTGTGTCCAGATAAAACTGAAGTGTCTTCTCTAAACTTAAAAGTTGATACAACTGTTATATTTCTGTTCTGTTCTCCATCTTCTGTCTCTACCCCAACCTGTCTTGGCAGATGCCGCACATCTTTGAGTCTGGTTCTGTCAGAGATTTCTTCTGTTAAAAGGTTAAATTGACACTCCGAGATACAATCAGTATTTGTGCTGAATTTACAATTGATTTACACAAAAAATTTACTAACAAAGGATCAGGAAAGGAAAACAAGGACATGGACTGGGTGCTTGGAATGTAACTGTATTTTTTTATTTTATAGTTTTTCACCTGTATAAAAGAAAAGCTGTCAATAAAAACTAAAGTGAAAAAATAAGCAAGTAGACTTGCAAAGGACGTCTCTCAGAAGTTAATGCAAGTCAATGTAGTGTCCTCTGAAGTCATGGAAACCAGACTGTGTGTGTGTGTGTGTGTGTGTGTGTGTGTGTGTTCTATATTATACAGTATTTTTGGATTACAGGGCAGCTAACATGTTGTCAAATCTGGCATCAAGCGTCTTTCCTCTTTCTGAGATGAACACATTCTGTAAACTGTCCTTGATGCAAATCAAAAAATAATAAAATACAATAAAAAAAAAGAACCTGTGGCTGAAAGTCCACAGTAAACTGTCCCATCCCAAAATGTTATGATTTTCCTTTAACCTGACATTTGCCCTTGTGTTTTTGTTGAGGTGAAACTGTTCTCTAATCAGCTGCATTTTAAAAGAAAGGCCACGCTCTGCATGTGCCGTCGCGACCGTCCAAGCGAGAGCTGAATGAACGACTAAAGTCACGTCAGCTCTGCACTCGGCAGGTTCCTGAAATTGGTGTGTTGGTGGCAGACGGCGCTGCAGCCAGACTGTAATTTCAGCCTCTAAAACAGTGTTTAGTCCGGTGTCTGACGTGAGCCTGCAGACTCGCTGTTTGCATCTGCAGCCTTTTACACTCCATTAAGGTAATTCTGCCTCTCATCTGAGTGATTGGCTCTGCTGTGGGCTTTGTTGTTTACGACGCTTAAATACTTAAATACACCGCAGTCACACTGTGCATGTAAACTGACCCTCTGCCTGCGCGCACGTGTGTGTGCGTGTGTGCAGCCGTGGTGCATCATCATGCCTGTGGTCCTGTCATTAAGTTACTGTAAACACGGTTTAGGAGGGTAAATGATGCCACCAAGCAAAAACACTCAAGAGACATAGCCCCACACACACACACGCACACACACACACACACACACAGTAAATAAAACCAGGGCAGAACATCAATGTTTCCAGAGTCATGAAATCAGGAGCAAAAATACAGAAAATACAGAAAATGTCTTGAGTTTTCCGGATTAACGTTGTGTTGTTATTGTGGTGCTTCGTCTGACTCATTGACCTCCTTTACACCTGGCATTAAGGTGCATTTTTTCTGTGATCGGATTGTAATCCGATAGCAGCATGATGACTTGTGTGTTCAGGAGAGATTGTTATCTGATCTGCCAAAACCACTTCAGGAGTTGGTCGGAGACAGATTGGTCCGAGTCCTGATTGAACGGAAGTGTCTTCTCTAAACTCATAACTTGACACAACCCCCATTTTTCCTTTCACCACAACCTATCTTGGCACATAGCCGCACATCTTTGAGTCTGGTTCTGTCAGAGTTTTTTTCCCTCTCCACTGACGCCTAGTGTTTGCTCATTGTGTGAACTGTTGTTATTTTTTATGCTGTCTATGATGTTGTCTACAGACCCTTGAGATATTGTATGTTGTGATTTGACACAATACAAATGCAGCGCGTAACTTATGTTAGACGGAAAAATCAAGACTGGACAAAACAGGAAACACACGTTATCCGTTTTTCAATGTTTGGAGCTGTTGTTGCATTGCAAAGATGTCTAAAATAGTGCTGTGCTGAGCTCCTCTCATCAGATAAACATTGATGTGTGTTTGTGTGTGTGTGTGTGTGTGTGTGTGTGTGGCACACCTGGGCCTTTGTGAGCTTTGACAAAGACATTAATCAGTGGCTTAAGACAAAAAAACACGAGCAAACCTTCCACCAGCGCTAATCTCTGTTCTCTTATCAACCTGCCTCCTCCAAGCACAATGCTAAGCTAACAGCAGCACACTCCCTCCATAGACTAACAGTAGATAACACTGGTGCTTAGCTATCACTAACACAGCTAACACTTCACTAATGCACATTATTACACTGTTATTGCAGAAAAACCTTATGACCACGACAAACAATGTCCCTCTCTGCAATGCTGTGAGAGGGTGAAAAGGTAAACTCTAGCATGAATATACTGTCAATATTTCTTCATCCACTCATGTTGTGATGTTTCTGAAGACGGAGGAAGGTGGAGGAGTTATTTCTCTGATAGCATCTCATTGATATTTGATTGTTTTGGTTTAAGTCAGGGTCGGTTATGTAACGAGGCGATGCGATCTCTGCCCTCGACACGAGACATGTCAACAATCTGATAACCAAAGCTGCTCATGCACCCAGTTCATTCATGTGTTCATATTTAGGGGGCGTGTCCTTAGAGAATGTTCTGGATGGTTTCCGATTTGCTTTGTGCTGCTTTCTTTCGTTGTTACTGAATAACAACTCTGTAACAGAGGGACAGGCACATTTATACATAGTTCCACTGAGACCTGAGATACTGTTTTAAATATTTACTTTGCTGTTGTTTTGTTTTGTATATTTTCACACTGTGTTAATTAGGATTTTGCTGTTGGAAGACGAGCTCAAGAAGTTTCCCAACTGTTTGACTATAAGCATCACTATGTGAGTTAAGACGCATTAGTAGAAAGTAACGTTTTCGCTCTTATTAATAAATTATCTATCTATTCTATTCTATAGTTCCAAAATCTATTTATAATTCCATGTCAAATGTCAACATTTAACAGAGGAGTTAAAAGCCGGCGATTGTGAACCCAAATATGTACCACATATCACGTTCAGTGATATTTCAGTTCAGTGACTGTGTCAGATGGAGTCTGAAGTACTGAAACCAAGTAGAGCCAAGTAGAGCTAGAACTGACCCGCTCTCCCTCCTGAGTCACTGCCGCAGCGGCCTAGACATGCAAAACCTGAGTCAATGCTGCGTTCTGGTTTACATGTCCATGAAAAATTGGTCTCAAGCAAGAGTAAACTGTTGACCCAAACCTTCCTGCAGATAAACAACATGGCAGCCACATCAGAGGTGGAGTGAAGCCGACTGGCTCCACATAAACACATTCTGTCCTCTGCACACTACACTCACACATTTCACAGTCGGTGGTTCACCCTTGTTTAGGTCGAAGGAGACAACAAAGACGACGGTAACCATGGAAACTTGCTCAAGATCATATCAGGAAGTCAGCTGGTTCCCACAATACAGTATTTACCACTCAAAGAATACAAGGCAACACAAACGAGGGCGATATCCCGTTGAGAAATGACCGCTACTTAAATGGAGCATGATCTTGAGTACACGTGAATGGAACCAAGGATATTTACGTGGCTCATGGACACGGAACATGGTAAATATGACACAGTCCAAGACGAGGTAAAAAATTACCCAAAATGAAAATGGAATTTAAGATTGGGTGGGCATGCGTGGAACCTTTGTGAGATACGACGCAGCTATCCTTAAATGTAAGTAGGACCGGGCTCTTTAAGAAGGAATGGAACAGCAGGCATTTATGCACACGAGGAAATACAAAGCGGCTATCCACAGACGTGGAACGCCGTAAGTATGGCCTGGAACCAGGTTTTCCAGCACGTGCAGAAAGGTGAAGTGGTTCTCTGTGGATGCGTTAAGCGCTGGAAGCATTACCCAGCTTTTTAAGAATGAATGGAGATGCAGGAACTTACACACACGCAAAGAAGCAAAGCGAAACACTTTTAAGGTCTTTTAAGAACAAATGGAACCATGGACATGAACACAATGCAGAGATGTAGAGCGGCAAGCTTTTAAACAAGCATTTAAACAAGCATTTAAAAAAAGAAGGGTCGAGTTTCTCTGCAGACATCAGTAAGCATGACACAGCTTTTTAAGAATAAATAGAACCTGTAGAACATGAAAATAAATGGTTGCGGAGCGGTTGCGTTGTGTCTCTGATCTGGTGTCGGAGCTGATCCGCATCTGTTCTAGTCAGTGTGTCAAAATTCACAGTTGGGGACATTAGCAGAGCCACATTAATTCAGCAGAATTCAGCACGAGCGTAGGAAAATAAAGGATCCCGTGTTGACACCACATCGTATTTCAGAATCCTTGCGAGCCCAGCGTGCTCCTGTTTCCTCGGTTGGTAGAAACACAGCTCCATCTGTTGTGTTTTCAACATATATGGTCTTTTTCCGTACCACGAGAAGCCTAGTTTCACGACTCCAGCTGTCCAGGCGTGCGGAAGCCGGCGGACGTGAGACAGAAGCAGTGTAAACTGGAGGAGCTGTGAGGATCAGAGTGCATTTTCGGGGGTTAGCAGTTCACTTGTGACTTTTGTCCTTGAAGTGAGAGGAGCAGTGACACTGTGCTGCCTGCCTGCTGAACATCATCCTTCATGCCTTCATCATCAGCAGCAGCAGCAGCAGAAGCAGCAGCAGCAGCAGGGTGATTATGGTGATGTATTACCAGGAGCTGTTATGGTTAGTGCTGACAGTTGAGGCCAAACATTTTCACACAGACCTGTCTGAGGGAAGTGGAGACACTGTCAGGTTTGTTTAAGCTGCCGCGCTCTTTCATAATCTGCCTCTGTCTTTATACCCCCCACTCTGCTCTCTTTCCCTTTCACTGTCTACTGTACCCCTGCTCTCGCTCTCTCTCTCTGCTCCCTCAACCTAGGTGGGCTGAGGAGACGGTTCCTCCTCTTCACCTCCTGCTCCTCTCTTTACGTTTTTTTTTCTTCCCTTTCTTTCTCCTTTCATTTCTTCCCCTCTCAGGTGTAGACACATAATTACTGTATGGGCTCAAGTCAGTCTCCAGTTTCTTTTCTAATGTGCTGCCTTTTAACTGTGTCCAATCATGTGTTTGTTTGCACTGTACACGTGGGTGTGTGTGTGTGTGTGTGTGTTTCTGTACATGCACCTACATGTGCAGTGGAACTGTCTGGATGTACATGATGTACACAATGCATGTCTAAGGAATATACATATATATATATATATATGTGTGTGTGTGTTTGTGTTTCAAGCTTTTCTTTCACACCTACATAATAAAAGCAGATTAAAGGAAGGGGGAGGAGAACACACACACACACACACACACACACACACACACGTCGTCAGGAAGGACACACTTATGGAACAAAGGCAGCAGATGCCTGAAAACAAAGAGCTGTGATTACAACGATGTCTATGATGTTTGTGACGTCTGATCAGCGTCTGTTAGATCACGAAACAGAACAGCAAACCTCATCTTCTCTGAAAAAGTATCACTTACTGCTCTTTAAGCTGTCCTGCTATTTAATAAAGCCAGAGTTTGTTAGCGTGTCAACAACACCCACCCAACTCTACCTCTGAATGGCTTACAATAAAATTTGACTCAGCCAGTCATCATCACTTATGTGGTTGTCTCATGTGGAAGAACAGAAAAAAGGAACCCCACTATTAACGCTGTTACTCCCATCACTGTTGATGACGTACAGTTTAACTGTACGTCAGCAGATCGCTTGATTGTGTTTTTTAACAAACAAGAAAAAACAATAAAACAATCATCAGAGATGTGTGACGGAGCTTCAGTGGGATGGTGTGTGTGTAAATCAAGCTTTACTTTTGTCCCCGTATATTCACAACAGTGAACGTCCAAACACACACAAATACAGTACTGCACTAGTTTTATAAGAACGTAAAATCAGTCCTGATGCAGCATTTTCTTGATTCTAATCACTTATCCCTTCTTGCTTCTTCAGGCTGGGGCTTGTTTTAAACACGTGACGTTTTAGAGTTTAAGAGAAACACGACTTATTTCCTCTTCTATGGCGAAATACACAAATTTACCAACACCATTCCAAGACATAGCATAGATAATCTAAAGTGCATAAAACCGTAAACCGTGTCGTTTCCTGCTGCCAGTAAAGTCAAAAATAAGCAGGATAAAATAATTCACAACACACAAGGATCAAGTCTGGACTCAGGCAGGGAGACCACACGTGAGGCGGAGGAGCTAAAAATATGCTTAATGTTTACGTACTGTAAAATGAAAGGGAAATGAAGGTATGGACAGAGTCAATACGAGAAAACCAAACCAGGCCCGGGGGAAAAAAGGCCCGCCATGCCCGTGTCTCCGTGACAACCACACTTCCTTCACCCTCGTAAAAAAAGTGGTTTAACCGCAAAAAAGCCTGCAACTGTTAAAACAACGTTATTAATAATTTACAGCTAAATTTGTTGCTGAGTCATAAGGTCTGAAGAGCTGAGAGGTTTAGATGAATGTAAAACACCACCTGGATCTCCAGACCTCCAGCCTGATCTGGTCTCCAGCCTGATCTGGTCTCCAGCCTGGCCTGGTCTGCAGTGTGGTCTCCAGCCTGGTCTGGTCTCCAGCTTGGTCTCCATCCTGGTCTCCAGCCTGGTCTTCAGCTTGGTCTCCAGCCTGGTCTCCAGACTGGTCTCCAGGTGTTTCTATTTTACTTTTCTGCAAACTGCTGCAAATGTTATATTTGTATGTTCTGTGCAGGGGAAGAAGAAATATTGTGTTGAGTAAATGGTATGTAACATAACAGGACATTTGTGAGGAAGCAGTAGACCGCAGTTGTCGTGGCAACAAGGAAACACTGCCTACGTTGACATAAAGTGAAGAAAATCTTCGTCCAGAGGAGTCGTTAAATTCAAGAAGAACGCAAAAGAATAACAGTGACACTTAAATTTGGAAAAGTTGAAACAGGAAGACCGTGACGTTAGTGCTTATTTCCATCGTGTGTGAGGAGGAAATGATACTAGGGGACTTTTTTTGTTTTGTCATTCATGCACACATTCACACATTCATACATGGACGTCATTGAAAGTGCTTGAATTTTGTGCAACAATGAAGTGAATTTGATATTTAGCTTTAGTTTGTTTACGAATTGTCCACTTTCTCTCTCTGACAGTTGAGATCTTGTGAGATTCCGTGCAGAACAATGAGCGAGTAAAGTTGAGCAAGAGAGAGAAAATTATGACGTGACTTGAAATGAAAAATCCAAGATCTCTGTCTCACCAAAGACAATTACAAAGACTGACTTTGTCCAAGATCCCAAGGACAATCATCTGTTCAGATGCAGCGCATGCTGCAAATCAATAAAAGTGGACACCATCATGGACAATTTGCCCTTGATGTCAACCAAGGTGTGGGAACCTCGGCCTAAACACGCCTTAACCTAACCTTAATTCAAATAAACTTGAGGTTCTGCCTCATTCGGAACAGGTTTTGGTCTCCATGAGGACTACTGGTCCTGACAAGGTCGGTGTTCATGACAGAAAAAATGTCCTTAAGAGGCAACAAATATAATAAAAGTGGACATCATGGGCAAAGCGACTCTCACAATCTTCAGCTGTGTCAGCACATTCAGTCCTTGAATTTGAGGGGAATTGATCCTGGAAAGTCCTTGAATTTGAGGTCAACCAAGGTGTGGGAACTCTGCTACAGGGAAAAACTGCAACAGGAAGTAACCACAACAAAGCACATGAGTAAAAGATGGTCCTGTTGCTCCAGAACATCACATACAACATTTAGTTTTGCACTAAATAGACAAACCTCTTGTTGCATATTAAATCCACATCTGTCTGCACACTGTACGGTCAAACCAAAACATTTCATCATTGAGTAAAAAGTAAAATGATTGAAGAAAAAGAATAGCGGAACATCAGATTTGGCGTTAGCCTCTTCTGTGTGTGGCCCTGGCCTCCACTGCGCAACATAAGCATGAACACGAGGAAGTGCGTTATTTCCAAAATGGAAGGATCATTTCCTTTCATATCACATAAACAGATGGTTGTTTGGCAGACGAGCGCTCGGAAGACCACATGAAACCGCTGAACGCATGGTCGGCTTTCTGTGCCTCTGGGAAGAAGCCGCGGCAAACATCAGCAGACCGACTTTGATGACGCTGAATCAGAATCCGGCGTATCATCTGCGAGAGCTTTGGTCTGAGCTCAGCGGTGATGAGCTGAGTGCTGACAGAAGAAGTGAGGGAGGAGGAGCAGAGTGTGACAGACACACAGAGAGCGAGGGATGGTCTTCTCTGAAGTTACACTCAGGTCGAGACCTTGTACAAGTACAAAAAAAACACTCTGACAAAACAAGTCTTATCACATCGACGTGACTCATCAAATAATCCTCACGGGTTCACAAGGTTCCTCCAAACACAACTGCACATTAATGATCATCTTTGGAGATCTGTGGAGAAGTAGCTACGGCAGGCTTGAACTCTGGTTCCCCCACTCTGCGTGCCAGAGTGTCCATGAGCAAGACATTAGGTGGGTCATCACCATCAGCCATTATGCAAATTTCAGTTCACAGTTCAGAAAAAGTCTTGAAATGTTGTTTAAAAGGTTTGCAGTGGAACAAATATCACTGCAGCTTCCACAGTTTACTACACGTGACGGACGTGACGCAACACAGATGTTTTTATTCCCCAGTGCTTTTATTTATCCACATTCGGGAAATTCCTCTGTGCAAGCAAGATCTGCATTTATCTCGCTTGTCTCTTCTTTATTTACGTCATCCAAACGCACAGTCTTAGCGTTCTTCTGGTGCTCCAGTTATTCGGAAGTTGGAAGTCCAAATTTTCCAAGTTAAAGGGAGCATTTCCGTTGAAGGGAGTAACAAAATTAAAAACACAAATTGCAATTTAAATATAGATTGAATCATTCGGAAAATGATCGGAATTTCGCTTGCTCCGACTCCCTGGGTATTTGTTTGTGATTCTGGCAAAAGAGTCGGAGCAAGCTAGAGCCCGATCATTGCAAACAAAAAGTTTATATATATAATATAAAATATTATTGACACAAATCTAATTCCATATTCACAGTAAATCAGTCGTACACATCAGTGGACATGCTGTTTCATGTTTAGAGCGTTCGTCATCGACTGGTATTGCTAACAATGGCTTAACCCAAGATACGTTTGCGACTTCTCGGGAACTCTCAGTTCTGACTCCCAGTGTTTAACGGAACACATCATAGCTGCCAATGGTTGGACAATAATTCAAAAACAATCGTTATTGTGATATAATCTTGTCCAATGACAATATACCAGATGCTTACACGTTGTGCAGCACACCGTAAGATATGAAACGTGTGATTATATGAATGTTTTAATGTGAGATGTGTGTAGTGTTTCTTGTTTTTTATCCTGAAAGTAATGAAATTCCACAAAGTTCTTCAACTTTCATTCAGAAGCAGAAATAAATTGTTGAATTTATTTTTGTGCTGTAATTTTTTGACATCCAGGCCCAGAGGACAGTAACACAACTCTAATAATCTAATGAGTGTAACATAAGACGACGATTAACACATTATAAAATAAGTACAGGTCACGATGTGCTAAAACTTAAGTGACGCCTTTGACTTTAATTACGTCTGATGCCATTTAATCAGACACATTTTAAAGGTGCAGTGTGTAAACATTTACGAGGGTTGTATTACACTTAGGTTTGTTTGTACAATTATAAGTGCTTTTTATTTATGGCTGTAGAATAAGTTGTGTGTTTATATGTACTGTAGATCAAGGCCTTGTTTCTACGGCAGCCCTAAAGGGACAAACCAGCCACGTAACATTACTACACATAAACCTGATGCATTAAAGTAACTTTGTGTCAATGGAAAACCTCGTGAGAAACACAGATAACTCCGTGGAATGTTCTAGAACAGTAGGTGTGAATGGAGGAGTGATTTATTTGTTAAAAGTCTGCACTCTGACCAATAGATCACGCTAATTGTTACATAGTGGACCTTTAAGAAGATGAATAAAACTAGTGGATTCCTTTCTTTTTTGCTTTTTAAAGAGTTGTGGATATAATTTTTTGTAACAAACAAAATGTGTAATTTGACGTTTTGTTGATGTTTGATGGGATCTGTGATGATGACAGGTTTAATAATAATAGTTTTCTATAGTCAAGAGTAAAATATGTCACAAATGTCAGTTGTACATCAGTAAAATGACAATTTTTACCAAATGCACATGTACAATTACACAATGATACTGTATATGTTAAAGAATATGGTACGGTAAGATGTATGGTAAAATAATGTATTTTAATTATATTATTATTATATTGTACTCATGTTTAAAATATTATAATATTTTCATTTGGCAGAAACGGAAGATTCAATAATTAAACTTCATTATTTGAACATGTAAATTCATGTGATTGTGTGATTTCTTGTGGCAGGAGCCAGGTCGGGTCAGGAGGTGGCCATTTTGGATCACTATGTTTTTACAGTCGCATCAAAAGTGCAGTAACTTTTGATTTTTGACGCTTAGTGGAGGCTACGTAGGTGCTCTAACACACTTGTAAGGGGGAATAGTGAGGTGAGGGATATTCAGCTGCAACATGAAACTTCACCAATACATGCTTCTAAATTCAACATACTGTACCTTTAAACAAACAAAAAATAAAATGAAGGGGGAAATAATCGGGACTATTTTGGGGTTTTCATAAATCACGTATGACAGTTGTATACATCAGGGGATGAAACATATGATCCAAGAGCGACTGTTGCTTTGTCTTGAAGGCGAGAAGGTTGACGCCTCCTTAATTAAAGGAGCCATTATGGCAGAGGCCAGCGGCCATTTGTTCTGACCAAACAACCAAACTGGGGGCGGCTGTTATAGCACACAGTGATTTATCTTACACAGTTCAGACTGTAGATGCAAACACACTCAGCATAATGACAGAGTCAGGGGCCATTATGTCGCCCGTTCTCTCTGAACTCCAGCCGTACATGGGAACGGGGTCACGGGAGATAATGTGTCCCTCATTCATGGTCATGTCATTATATCTGTGTTCAGACTCACTCGTGAGACAATGAAGTATCTCCTCATTCACACACTGACACTCCTCAGCTTTGTTCCTGCTCTACATACGAATCTCACACGGGAGATTTAATTCAATTCAATTTTATTTATATTGTGCCGAATAACAACATACGTTATCTCAAGGCTTTGTACATAGTAAGACAAAAACCTTTACAATATTATAGAGAGAAGAGAAGTCAATGAGCAAACACTGGGCATCAGTGGCGAGAGAGAAAAACTACCCTTTAACAGAAGAAGAAACCAGACTTAAAGATGTGCAGCATCTGCCAAGACAGGTTGGGGTGAAATGAAAAATGGGGGACAGAAAGGACAAGAGAGAGGTGAGGTAGAGACAGAAGAGAGAGACCAGGAGCAGAACTACAGTCAAGTTATAGGTTTGACAATTCTGAATTTTAACGTGTTTAACTAACTAGTGCAGTGAACATTCAATATTGACACTATACTGTATATTTGCCGCTACCCCACTATGTGTCCCTTTACAGAAAGTTGACTGATTTCCTGGGACAAGGTTTCACAAAAAAGGTGAGAAGAGAATGAGGACGACAGTGTGATGTAGCACTTTCTCCCTGATACATGAAAAAATGTTGAGTATAATTTGTAGTTATTAGTAACGACCTGGTTTTCACCTCCTCCCCGAGCTGAGAGTACAGACCAGTTTACTCACTTTACTGTCACTCACTCACTCACTCACTCACTCAGTTGCTGCAATCCAACCTGCTGCAAAACAGTGTTGAAAAGCACATGCCAAAGAGTTTGGTCATTTTGTGTCACCTGCACACACACACACACACACACACAAAACAAAGCATCATCTCATAACCATAACCAGTTGATTACTAACCCTAACCCAGTGATTTTCAAACTGATGGTTTTTTTTTGCTGCGTGCTGCAAATCAATAAAAGTGGACGCCATAGACGAAGACACTCTTACAAGTTGCCCACCCTTCTTAAGCCTGTGGTATATGTCTGTGCACATGCATTGCACTGCGTCAGGATCCTGTAGTATCCCACTTCACCATCGGGTGGCGGTTCAAGTCTGGACGCAAGGCATAGGATGCATTGCTACCAAAGAAGAGAACGATGCTACAGCTCTTTCATACGTGCTGCTTGGTGAGCGGGGTGGAAATTTAGTTCTCACTTGCGCTGTCCACACGCTCTTTGCAGTTCCACTGCACGCGTGGTCTTCACATTGCATTGTGTGTATACCAGGGCTATGAAGCTGTGTCAGCACATTCGATCCTTGAATTTGATGTCAACCCAGGTGTGGGGACCCTGCCTAAACTTCTATCTATAATGTTAAACATGTTTCTTGATGAGAAATGATTAAGACGTGAACTGCTCTTGTTTTCTGCTCTTGCATCTGCTTTGGCAGCTCAGTGAAAAGGAAGTACTGCTTTCCCATGGGACATCAAACAGAGCAACACATTCATAATACTCACTTGACTGACTGTGGTGAACTTTATTGGAATACCATTGTGTTAAGCAATGTGCTTGACGACGTGACTTGTAAAAAAAAAAAAAAAAGATCATGTGCAAAAAGGCCATAGCAACTATTTGCACCTGAAGGGGAATCTGTGTTCTGGAAGAACAAAGTGATCCTGTAAAGGTGCCATGTCAATTATTTTGTCCTTGCTAATACAGATAGAGTACACAGAGGCAGAAGAGCTGCACCCAACTACAAAGGCAAAAATGTGGGAGCACTGCCAGCGGCCTGGCAGCCAGTATCAGGATGAAGAACTACCTGTGGAGGTGTTACACAAGTCATTGTTCACTAAACCGCAACTATCACTTGATATGCGAGTGTGCGCAGCTTGACCTTGTGAGCAGAGATAATGGTCATGCATCCTCGGGCTGATGTCCTACGACAAACCACTCACATATAGTTTAAAAGTCAGACCGTGCAATCAAGAAATGTAATTATGTTTTTTAACGGTGGTAATTACACATTCTGCTGCATGTAGGAGAGTGGGATGTTAACATTCACGTTTATATTTTATGTCTGGACTGTCTGGCGCCTCCATTTACAATATTTCTGCTTCTTCTTCTTCCAATAAATTGTGGCAGGCTGTGGACTATTAGGTGTGTTCACACCTAATAGTCCACTTCTTTGGTCTGCACCTGATTCTTGGATTTTTCTGCCGGTTCAGCTCAAATCGCTCTATAAATTATAAGATACAAGTCAGATATCATTCATTCATTCATCGTGTAGTGCTTTAGCGCTGTGCAAACTCTTGTCAGCTGGAGACACCGCAATATTAAGCTCTGAAACTTATCACAGTGTTTCAAAATAATATTATTAATGTGTCTGCAGTGACAAACATGAACAAACAATAAACTGATACACCACGTACGTTTGAACATATGTGGAAAACATCAGAAAGGACATTGAAGACGAAACTGATCCTGTGCGCAAACACACACACACACACTACAAACCTGTGTGTGTGTGTGAGAGTGAGAGAGGGAGACTCACTTACTTACTTTGAGCAAATTACTGAAGCGATGTAAATAGACATAATATTAATATTAATATGAGAGCAGCCGCTGTGACCCTGACATTTAGTTCCTTTGTTTTTATCACTTATTCCAAAAAAAACAAACGACCAAAATAATATATTTTTACAGATTTATACATCATAAATTGATGCGTTGATCGCGCATTTTCTTTCTTTTTCTTTTATTTTCCTCCTTCTTTGCTGCCGTGTTTGTGCTTTTTCTTCAGGGAGAAGGCGTCAGAGACGGCGTTTTAGAGTCATTTGTATATTAATTTGTGGGTGGAACAGGGGCGGGGTGTGTTACTCATTCACCTCCGCTCAGTTACACGTTTGATGGGATGTATAAAGAAAAGGTGCGCAGAACTCAGCGCACGCACGGTTTTATAAATCTGAGATTTTCTTTGCGTACGTACTTTTCAAATTTTGTGTTTACGCCGTCTTTTAGTATGAAAAACAGGTTGCCATTCCATCACAGGGCCACATAGAGACAAACAACCATTCACACTCACACTCACCAATTAACATCTGCATGTTTTTGGACTTAGGGGGAGAACCGGAGAACCTAAAGAAAACATCCCCACACACGGGTAGAACATGTAAACTGTTGTTCCGTCTGGGTCACAAACCCGGGTCTTCATAGGTAACGACGCTAACCACTACACACCCTAAACACCGTTTTCAAGTGGACCAGAGTTCAGTTGTTTGGTTCACGGTGCTAAGGCAGTAAACAAAGCACCGATGATGTCCCATTTAACTGCACTTAACAAGGCCGGCGTGAATGCACCACAGGATTAATTCCATAATCACCGTTTGACGTTGGTTCTTTGACACAGTCATTCTTTTCTTCAGCGCAGTTCCAAATTCCTTCAGGGAGATTCACTCTCGAGCTCTCATTTGCATATTGTTCACACAACCTGGGGCGTTTTTTTTTGTTTCTTTACGATACAAAGGCAGGAACATATAGTTCCTCATTATCAGTAAGTTTATTCATGTTCCTGCCTTTATGAGTTTAAATACGCCTGCGGTCGTGTGAACAATATGAAAATTAAAAGTGAATCTGACTGAAGGAATTTTTTCAAGACTTATTTTATTTTGAAATCTTTTGATATAAATCTTGGAGGAGAGGATATTTCTGCTCGCTGTTACTTTGTTACATGATCTTGTTGTGAGCCTCTCTTGGCCGTGCACACAGTGCATATGGCAGAGTAATTAAAAAAGATTAGTTACACTCATGTTTAAGGGCTCGACATCACACCCAGAGCCTCTGATGACATCAAAACTCTAAATTATCCTTAAGGCAAATGTGCAGATTAGATTTCTGTCCAGGATCTCATTACACCTCTGACGTCTGGACGCTCTCCAGGTTTGGCTTTGTTTGCATTAATGAGCACATTCTTGTTCATGCAAACAGTGAAACGATGCTCACTGTCGCGCCACCATGTGGGCGCAGTTTTAATATCATATTAATGTTTACTTCCGTGACTTGTTTGACTAAACACGACGGGGAATCACCACGTTTCACTGTCTGATTCCAATCCTTTACACGTCATATTCAGCTGTTTCTGAAAGTGAAACTGGGTTCTTATTTTAGAATCATGTCCTGTTGATGTGACACCTAACACGTAACAAGTTTATTTTTATTCCTCAATGCACTTTTTCATGTTTTTAGATTTGTGCTCACCTGCTGCTCACTGGCTGCCCAGATCGATTTCTTGGTTTGAAAATGCGGCCCTGAGTTTGTAAAAGGTCTCAAACCCAACTCATTTTGCATCATAATTGTATCACTCCCACCAAGCATAAGGACATCTGTGTCTGTGAGTGTCTTTTGGACTGACTTTGAATTTAAATCTCAATTTCAATCCCATTTACAGTCACATAATTCCCTGGACTAAATAATTGGGTGTGGACATTTTGTGGGGGTTTTGCAGCAGGAGATAATCTGGGTCACAAAGGTTCACAGCAGCAGGTGAGTGTCCGCTGGTGTGTCCTCGACTACTCCGTTCATCAAAAGATTGCAACCAGAATAGGGGGGTGTCCTTGCTGTCTTCAAGAAGCTCTTGAAGTCCCAGCTCTTCCAAGAGCCTCTTACCCTACCCCCTTCCCCTACCTCGTTCTGCACTTCCAAGGCTACTTCTATGTAGCTTACTACTCTTTTGTAAGTCACTTTGGATAAAAGCGTCTGCTAAATGTTAAAAGGTAATGTAAATGTGGTGTCCAGGTTTAGTATGAAGGACATTTGTCCTGAAGTGTCAACACATGCAGAAAGTTTGGCTCTGGAGCTGAAAATAAGCTCCAGGAAAACGTCTGGACGACGTTTGCTTTTACAAACAGAACTTTTTCCCCCTTAAAAAAATGGTCTGGACTTTAGCTTTAGCTTTGGAAAATCAGGCATTATTATGTGAATCATAGCAACCAGGTGACTTTAAACCGGTGTTTGCAGAGCGGTGAGGACGGAGTTATCTTTGGATAGTTATCCTGTTCCTCCGCTCCTCTGACCTGAACACAGAGAACAGGTTTCTGCTCAGTGTGACTGTGTCAATATCAAACGACTCCATCAGACGTCAGGGACTGAAACACAGATGCTGTCGCTGGTGCACTGAGACATTTCTGGCACACGACCAACATTTAACGACACGTGTCTTTGTGCCAAAATGATCTGAGACATTTTCTATTTGCCAAACAATCTTTTTTTGTAGTCGTTTTAAGGACAAGACTATATGTCACATATACATACTGTATATATATATGTATACATATATATGTACTTGAAATAACAGAACAAAAGATCATATACTTACAGAGTAGAACTATAATGTTTAAGCGTTGCCAAAAAAGATACTTAAAGATACAACACGCAAGATCAAAGGTAAAATATAACAATTTTCACTGCAACTTTTTCATCAACAATCATGAGAAATCATGTTTTGATTATTTAATTGAATTTATGAGATTATATATGTCCTTTAATTTTGTTTATTTATGTATGTGTGTGTCATTTTTCTATTATTTAGTTAATATATTTGTCTTTCACTAGATCATGTGACCCATTGCAGGTGCATACAGTTTACCTTTACCACCGGTAATAAAAGGGAGTAACTGGTAACTAGTGAGAAATTACTTCTTTTTTTTCCATCATTAACTGCAGCATTGTGAAGTGTTTTCTATGCATTAACAAGTTTAAAGCCACAGGAAACTTAGAAAAAAAAAATCAATCTTCAAGTAGGGAAATCACTCACACCGAGGCCGAGTTATTGATAAGAAAATACGAAAATGTCAGTATTTTGCGTTTTTGCATACTAAATGTAGATTCAGACCAACAAATCAAACCAAGTCTCCTCATCTAAGTGGGATTACATCATTACCTTAACCCTAACCCATCATTTAGTTTTTTTATTTACTTTAAACAACTTGCTTCATTGAGGCCTTCGTCTCTTACAGAAGCCCAAACGATGGTCAGACCAGCCGGAGTTGTTTCACCCTTTCTGACATGTGAAGGCCACCGTAGTTCCCTGATTACTGTTTAGGACAAAATAGGGATGAGCGGTGAAGTCCTGATTTAGTTGCAACTCATCATTAGATGTCACCAAATCTCACACACTTGTCTTTATAAGTGTTACAGTTTACGCAGATGACACTGGACTCTTCAGTCACTTCCTCATGAAAACACTTGAATAAACAGAAGAACAGGACATATTGATTTACGGAGGACAGATAATCACGTCTCAGATGAATGGAACCTGCCCACTTGGCATCTTAAAGAGCACATGATTACAGACCAGACTGTGCTGACATCACATTCCATCGTCTGCTTCACTGCTATTAAAATCTCACACTGACTTATTGTAAACTATTTTCAAACTGCTCCGCTTCCATGAAAGATCCATCGTCACCGCAAGATCGTACAACCCGTAATTGCACCTACGCACGCTGAAATGATTACAGAGCGACAGCGGAGGGCAATAATTATTAAATATGCAGTTGTTTACGTGAACAAAAAAAATATCCCAAAACAAATCTTTAGCCGGACGGTAAATGGTAGGAGCTTTAACTTTATCACTTCACTGCTTCAGGACAGAGTTTCCATTTACATCAGAAGTCGGAACTGGGAGTTGCGTCACCTCCAAGTTTATCATGTTCTAGTTCAGGAAACATGGACGCAAACATATCTTGGGCGATACCAGTCAATAACAACACTCACAAAACTGAACAGTATCTTTCAGAAGGTACAGATGTTGCACCTGACTTAAATGAATGGCTCGTTACCAGGTTTGAGCAGAACTTGAAGACGAGCCGACCAATTGAATCAGGTGCGTGGGAGCAGGGCAACATCTAAAATCTGCAAATATTTGGAGACATAAGAAGAAGAGTCGAGGGAGAGGACAAGATGGAGGCAGATGATCAGCTGTGGCGACCCCTAAAGGGAGAAGCCCAAACTAAAAGAAGAAGTGTGCACCAGTTGGATGTGAAACTTTGCCAAAAATTGATCTTGGACCTTTGTGTGTAAAGGTCTTGAGAAATGTGTCCCACTAAAGTATCAACAACTTGCACTGCACATCTTCACTTGGAAGGAACCTCAGCTCTTCTTGTACCTGTCATGTCACATTATTACCAATATGAGTGAATTATGTTCCTCTGCATGATTCACAAACTAAATTATTTGACTCTCATGTGGTTTGACGACCAGAGACGGGCAACTTCCATGGCCAATCACAAGCTGCATCCAGGTGAACGAGGATCCATGAACAGACGCAAGCAGGATGAAGGAGCATTTAGAGAAGAGGACGACCAGAAGCCAGCAGAATGGCGGGAAGCCCACAGTGAAGAAAGTTCAGCCGAGTGCTCAGCTTTAAACATCCAGTGTAAGTCTTAAAGTGATAGTTCAGGTTATTTTGAATAAAAAACTGACATTTAATCAGCTCCGAGAGTTTGAGACACAGGCGCTTGCTCTTTGATTAAAAGGCTCACCTAATAAAACCCTGCTACACCTGCTTAGATACAGTATATTTTAAGATGAGGTTTGCAGCTCTATCTCGCCATCAGACAGTTGCTTTAACCTAGGAAATGAAGTTTGTAAACTGCTCACACTCCTGCATCATTGATTTTAACTTACAACAACATAGGAAATGCTGGTCGAGTCACTAAGTTTGAGTCACAGAGGTAAATCCGAATCAAAGTAGCAAAATAAAACATTTGAACCTGGAAATTAACTAAGCAGTGGATCAACAACAACTGTGTGCTAGAATAGAATATATACTTTATTAATTACTTGTCTGCATTTGACCCATCCTGGAATTAGGAGCAGTGGGCTGCCACACTGAGTAGCGCCCGGGGAGCAATGGGGGTTGGGTACCTTGCTCAGGGGTACCCCAGCCCATTTGACCTGCTGGGGACTTGAACCGGCAACCTTCTGGTTACAAGCCAAGTTCCCTTCCCACTTGGCTGCTGTGATGTTAAATTGCTTATTTTCTTTATGGACCTTGGTACAGGAGAGAAATCAGTTTAGAAGGCCACAAAACTTCAGAAAATGCTGTCAAAGACCAAGATAAAGTGGTGAACATGTTCTCAAGATATCATAGACTTAATGTGACGTAGATTTTTATTACGTGAGCTTAATATTAAGGGGTTAAAGGCTGGTTCTCAGTGCCTTATATAACCACACTTCACAAAACCTGGACTTAACAGCAGTCACCAGGTGAGCCAGACTTTCCCCCGATGTTCATAGAACCTCTACAGAAGAAATCCATCACACACACAGTACACACACACACACACACACACACACACACACACACGGTACCAGCAGGGAGAAGCAGCCACACATGTAAGAGCTTTGCTGCTCTCGCTGCTGTGCTTGGTTCCCACAGCCTGTCAGTGGAAACCTATGGCGGGGGAAAATATTTGGCTTTGAGGCCTGGAAGACAGAGCAGCAGAACCCAACCAACCTCAGACCTGGTCCAAGTCAGGACGGAAGAAAGAGGGAGCAGCCTCGGGGCAAATACCAGGCTGTCTGAGCAAGAGTGGGATACTTTTACTTAAACCTGACAGGACTCGATGCGCCAGGAATGAGGGAAGTAAAATTTCACACATAATTACTTTGGGTTTGGCTCAATCAACTCGGTGAAAAATCGAATTAGTAATTAGAAGTTTTTAAAATGTAATGTTCTGATCAAGATTCAGTACATGTTTGGAAGCATTTTCCAGGCCAGAGTCAGACGAGGGTCACGTTTTCACCTGCACGTCAGCGGTGGAAAAACTGTTTCACACCAGTGTCAGAAATTAACGCAGCACATGTCCAAAAAGGGGAAAGTAATACTGAAAATTAACTAAATGACCCATTGATTTGCCACTCTAATGTGCGGTCACACAGCCAGTGATCAGATGTAAGAGTTGGTGTCAATTTACCTCAAATCAAGTGTTGGCGGGGACAGATTTGCCAAAATGTGCCACCCACGAGCCACAGACGGCATTTCTTCACTTACAACCCAACAACACAACCTGCCTGTCAAATGAAAAGCTTCTCACCGGTGCCAACAGCTGAGGTCAGACTGGAAATGTGATATATGGATCGTGAAATACTGGACTTGGGTATTGTTTGGAGGATTTTTGGGAGCAGAGGGAAATGGTTAAAGTATTTATCATGGAGGGGGTCTACTGTAGCGTGACTTTGAGATTTTGGGGTAATGGTCCCAGGCGCCTACAGTACACTTAAAGAGCAAGAATAGAGCCACAGTGGAATGTGCACTGGCCTGTTTGAAAATGCAGAGCTGGGCAGAGGTTCTTAAATCATATAAGGAAACTGGAATCCTGATGTTTTTATTCTCGGGGTTTAAAAAAAGAAATCCCCTAATGTCACGTCAGTACATTTCAGTTTAAATTTGATATGTGTTGTAATGACTTTTTCTTTTTCTTTTTTTTTTTACATGCTCATTCATTTTCTTACCACTTGTTTTGTTAAGGGTAGTGCGGGGGAGATGGAGCCGATCCCAGTTGACGTGCGGTGAAAAGGCAGAGAACACCCACATCGCAAAAGACCCACCAACAGTGGCACAGAACCATTCACACACACACATTCACACCTGCGGTCCATTTAGAGCCGGAGGTCTCAAAGTCAAACGATCAAGTCTGGCCAGTAGGGGCAGTCATGTGAGGAAAGCAACTACTCAGTAGGTGTGGGCGATACCAGCGCAATTATATCTCAATATTCCATCATGATATTGATGGAAGTGGCTCAGTGGTAGAGTGAGTTGTCTTTCACCTTGAAGGTGGTGGGTTTGATTCCCAGCTGCCCTAGTCTACACACTTAACCCCTGTAGTGTAAAGCAGCTTTGAGTGGTCATCAAGACTAGAAAACATACAGAAATAACAGGACAGTAAGTGGCGGGCCACATGAAATTGATTGGAGGGCCACATATGGCCCACAGACCGTGAGTTTGAGACCTCTGATTCAAGCTGTGTTTCCAGTATGGTACAGTATTAGAACGGTAAACGGTATGATTCTGGCATGAATAGCATTCACGTGAATTTCTTTACAGTGTATCTCAGCAACTCGTCTCAACAAGACGTCCAGCTTTGGATGAGAATTGACTGAGGGAGTTGAAGGAACACCTGTCGTGGGTCTAGGTCCACCTGTACTGTAACCTACCATTACTCTTGTACCCTCAGGGAAGGGTACTGAAAAATGGAACGTTTTGGGCTGGACATTTTTGGTACTAGAACATGACCATACGAACCACCATCTACTATACATTTCTATTGACTCGGCTCCACTCTAGGGATGGTACCTGGTTCCAAGCCATGAGTCATGAGCGCAACGTCCGACGCTAGAATCACTCACTCACTCATCTTCTACCACTTTATCCTTCACATGAGGTTTGCAGGGGTCACTGGTGTCAAGCTCAGCTTACACAGGGCGAAAGGCGGGGGTCACACACTATTTCTTAACCCCCAAACTCCGTTTCAGAAAGACCCTTGTTCCGAACGGGTCGTGAACCCTCTTCCTGAGTACCGACCACTACACCAACCAAGTGGTGACACAAGAATCAAACGCCCAATTGTCCGCTGTCCACAAAAATACAACCATGATACATCGACAGGTGCAGACATTCATGTGTTTGATGGCTGACAAGAGTGTGTTTGTGACACGAGAGACAATGAAGTAACGGAAAACAGTGCATCTGATAACCAAACCTCGTGGAGTCAAACTGAGACGAGGTAGTGCTAGAACTGAATCTCAAAACACTTCAAAAGCAAAACCTTTTGTGCGTCTTCCAACGCAGTTTTCTGGCAGACTGCTGCTCATCAGTGTCTCTCTGGTTCAGTCAGTCATCAAATCTGAGGCCTAACTCAAACATCCATGACCTTATCAGTTTTTCCAGTCTAGTACATGCAGCATGAAGAGTTTCAGCCGGCAGGACTAAAGAGAGCTACACTGACAGGTTGGCACACACATACGATTCACATCAGGGGGATTAGATTTCAAAGTCAACGCTACACAGAACAGCTACACTTACACACACAAAGATCTCACTTCCTGGATTGTGTGTGTGTGTTTTGTTGTATTTCTCACCTCTTTAGGACATTTTTCTGGCATAAACACTGACCTTGTCGGAACTAGTAGTCCCTGTGGAGACCAAAACCTGGTCCTAATGAGGCAGAACCCTTATTGATTAGGGACTGGTTAAATTTAGGACTAAGATTTGAATTGTGGCATTTAGTGATAACGCTTCGTTTAGGCTCCGAATGAATGAAACTCAATGTAGTGTTTGAAGAAGCTGTGTGTGCGTGTGCGTGCGTGTGTGTGTGTGTGTACTTATATATGAGCTCAAAGAAAAAGGTATAAATCACAGGACGTGAGGGCGTTATGTGAAAGTGAGGACATTTTGGCCGGACCTGACAGTCGATCACATCTTGAAAGCGATGTTGTGTTAAGACCTGGTTTTAGGGTTTTAAATCTTTTCCCTTTTGGCAGCAAAACATCTGTGACCAACGCTGCTCAGCTCACAACACACAGAATAGCATCATCGCTTTTGTTTTTAACACATCATGGTGGTGTCGTTACCATGGTAACGCTGTCAATAAAGGGTAACCAAAGGAAGATAAGTGAATGGAAACAGGTTGAGGGAATACAGGGTGACGTAAAGAAGGTCAAAAGTCGCACTGAAAGAAATGTGGTGAAAGAAGGACGAGAGGAGGGTTTGTGATCTGATAAAAACATTTAAATATTAACACGATAATAAATCAGAAGCAGCGAAGAAACGCAGCCATGGTTTATCTAAAGGTTGAATGAAAACCCATTCAAGTTTATACGGGGTTCCCACACCTTGATTGACATCAAATTCAAGGACTTTCCAGGACTAGATGCCCTCAAATTCAAAGACTGAAAGTGCTGAGACAGCTTAAGATGGGAGGACAACTTGTAAGAGCTTTGTCTTCGTCCATGATGGCGTTCACTTTTATGGATTGGACAAGTGATTGTCCTTGGGATTTTGAGTCAAAGTCTTTGTGAATTTGTCTTTGGTGAGACAGAGATTTTGGAATTTTCCATTTCCCAGATATCACGTTGGCTATCACGGAATCTCACGTCAATGGTTGGAGAGAGAGACAGTGGACAGTATCTACAACACCGCTAGTGATTATGTCTCCATGTTTGTCCTGCGTAGGCCTAGTCTACGCACATCGTAACAAACAAGGGAGACATTTACCTAAAATATCAACTTCACTTCTTTCTTGCACAAAATTCAAGCACTTTCAATGCCCTAAAAGGATTTTAAGGACCTGCCCAAAATATATACAGCCTAGAAAAGCATCAGAACATCTAAAACAAGTCTGTGTCACTTCTGTTTCAAACTTAATATTTGGGAAAATCGACAGCCCCAACAACAACAACGATTTTCTCTGACCTAATTATTTCAAACTTAAGGTAAACTTTAATGGGAACCAGGTTACTGCCTCACAGACCTGTTTCCCCCCTTACACCTGACCGTGGTGCTGACCGGTCCAGACCTCAATGTAAAAGACTGGGACACAGAATGAGGGAGGATGAAGGACGAGTGGGAAGAAACATGGAAAGACACAGAGAGAGAATGATGTGTTGAGAAGTCTCACAGCAGACATGGATTCCTGAGAACCCGACCGCTGTGGAAAAACCTCTGACCAGTCTTCCAACTGGATTCCTGCTCTCCAGACTGACCACTGGAACGTCACCGGGAAGCACAGTTTGTACAATATCTGTATTTTATACACTTTATATGCAATATATTGATTTATTCTACTATACCCACTATCTGATAAAATGTATATTGTGTCTTTTTTATTTTATTTTACGGCCAACGGAAAGTCAACTTGGCCAAAAGTCAGTGTATGGATGAAATGGACAAGGACATTGAGTGTTTGAGTATCATGCTCTGTTTTTTGGTTTTTGAGGTTTCTCTTTGTCCTCCTGTGTTTTAGCTCCTCACTTTTTCCACTTTGGTGTTTTATGACTGTTGGGATTCTATAATGTCACATTACTACCATCTTCTTCTTCTCTTATCTGATGTTTTGTAATGTCTTTCTAAACATGGATAATATTGCACATTAAAAATCATTTATTGTTCTTTACATTAGATCCTAATGTTAAAGATAGAACCCAGTTTTAGTCACACATTAATGTAAATTACAGCGTTTATCCCACAGATGGTGAAACATATTACTCGTATTTCCTCCTTTCACTGCAATTTCTTTGTGGCATGATTTGCAGGCTGCCGCGCCGTCATCCACGATGACACCTTGGTAATTTTTTCCCGGCTGATTTGATGCACTTTGTTGGAGGGAAGAACTTCCTCTGCCATACTTCAACAATCGGGAACGGCTCTATTCTGCAACTCTGCACGGAACAAAAACAAAGCAACACAAGCGGTAACGCGCGGTTGTTGTGTAACTTTGTTTTCATTCCGTTTGAGTTGCACTGAATTACCTAGTATATGGTTCCGGGCTTCTGGCATAATCTTTTCTGACGGTATTGAGGAAATGTTACGATTAATATACCATAGCATTTAGTACCGCGATTAATTGTGAAATCAAGTAATCGTGACATCCCTACTGTGTATAAAGGGGTAAAATGGGATTGAGTCTTCATGTGAACCCAGCTCATGTCTAATGCTGTGAATGTGAGTTATTTAGAGGCAGACGTGACCCAAACCAGACCTGAACCCTGACAGTAAGTTTTGTCTGAACCTGAGCCTGAGCTGTTTGGGTCTGTGTAAATTTATAGAAGCGCGGTCGTGATGTGGATATTCTCTCTGTGTCCTGATAAAAGAAAACTATAAAAGTGAAGAGAGTAAAATCTCTCTAATCCCTGAAGAGGATCTTGTTTTCATCTTTTGTTTTCTCGTCTCTTGCCACCCAAACGCAGACCGCTGCTCGTCCATTTGCAGTTAACCTTAAAAACCAGCGCTTTCATTCTTGAACATCTTAAGCCTGGCAGCGCTGTGGCCCTCTACATCATGATGTCAAGCCGGGATCCAAACTACACACAGAGAGCACATTCCACACGAGGAGTGTTTCAGCAGGATTACTGTATGTCATGTATGAGACATCCCAGGTCAAGCAGAGAACAGAAAATAGAAATGTCTGTGATGCAGAGATCACCCAGAGAGAGAAAACACTGCCGCCCGACAAACACTGGACATTAAATCTAAAAATATGCAGGCAGATATCCACACTCTCCACACAAACGTATATAGGTAAAGAACACACCATGTTGGTTATGGGATGGAACCACAGCCTGTGAATAAAATCACAGTGTAGTGTTATATTGCATGTGTGGATATTTATGTTTAAAGCATTTAACTTTTTAATCTTTTTCTTGTGAATACTTCTTCTATTTCTATATTTTCTTCTATTCTATTTTATTATTGTTATTATATACAGTGTTGTAATGTAACAAAGTACAAATACTTTGTTACTGTACTGAAGTACAAAATTCACTGATCTGTACTTTACTTTATTTATATTTCTAGCAACTTGTGCTTTACTCCAATACAAATGCTAAATAAATTGTGTACTTTTACATAATAAATGGTGTACTTTTACTTAATTGTGTATTTTTACTTAATAAATTGTGTACTTTTACATAATTGTGTACTTTTACTTAATAAATTAAATACTTTTACATAGTAAATTGTGTACTTTTACATAATAATTTGTGTACCTTTAAATAATCATTTGTGTACTTTTACATAATAATTTGTGTAATTTTATTACATAGTGTACTTTTATTAATAAATTGTGTACTTTTACATAGTAAATTGTGTACCTTTAAATAATAATTTGTGTACTTTTACATAATAAACTGTACTTTTACTTAATAATTTGTGCACTTTTACATAATAAACTGTGTACTTTTACATAATACACTGTGTACTTTTACATAATAAATTGTGTACTTTCACATTTCCTGAATAAATCGTGTACTTTTGCTTAATAAATTGTGTAATTTCACATTTCCTAAATAAATTGTGTACTTTTACTTAATAAATTGTTTACTTTTACATAATAATTTGTGTAATTTTTCCTCTAAATCTCTTTGTTACTCGTTACTACCAAATACAATCAGAAGATGAAGAGTTGGCATTATGGTCTGTATTTATATAGAGCTTTTCTAGTCTTGATGAAGCTGCTTTAACACTACAGTTTTCCCCCATTCACACGCTGCAACGTGGGTTTAAGTGTCTTTGCTCAAGGACACTTATATAGACGAGCAGAGCCAGGAATTTAACCCACAACCTTCCAGTTGGAAGACAACTCGCCTTACCACTGAGCCAAAATGACTTTTGATATCTAAGTACACATCCTCTGTCGGGCTCACAGGATGACTGAGCGCTGGCCTTCCTGTGTCGGCAGGAAAAAGACGATCATCCACTGTCACGCAGGCAGGAGGAGACACGCAGCACAAGCAGGGAGGAGGAGACAGGTCAAGGTCAAGGTCAAGGTCGGGCTCTGGGTCAGGGTCAGGATCAAAGGTTATTGCACACCACATCACAGCTGTGTGTTGTAGACATGCAGCTTCCACCAGGTGCAGCTTTTGAACAACTGCTGCTGAGTGACATACAGTGTGTGTGTGTGTGTGTGTGTGTGTGTGTGAAGGTCAAGGGTCACCAGAATGGGTAGTCATCCACTGGAGTGTCCACACAGGCACACACAAGTTTGCACAGCTATCCTATTAGGGACACTGCACTGACTTCTATTAATTTGGGCAAACTTAGCCTATTGTTATCCTTCAGATTATTATTATATTGGTGACTTTGCGGTAATTTTTGAGGAGGTTAACGTGCATAAGACTCTTGAAAATGGTGAAAATACGATATTGGCATAGGTCTAGGACCTGTGCGTTGCTCAAGGGCTCTATAGCGCCTCCCTCAGTTGAAAAAAGAGGCAAACTTGAGTTCCTCCGAATTTCCCAAAACTTGGTGGGAAGATGTTATCGACCAAGACGAACAAAAAAGTTGAACATGGCCTCAACTCAAAAGGAAGTCGGCCATTTTGAATTTTGGTTTCTGTGTGGAATTTGCAATTGTTTCCACTGCTCTCTGTGGACACGTTGTTTCTCTTTGGCTTCACCGGCATCATCAGAGCAAACCCTTTTGTCTCCTTTGTTCATTCAATTACTGAAGTAAATTTAACTTGAGTGCAGGCACAGGAATGTTAGCATGACTGCATGACGTGTGCTCGTGCACACAACCCAGTCACAACTGACAACTCTGAAGTCTTGTACCATAATATTAAAGTTTCTGTGTCCAAACAGAACTATTCTTTTTTTACAGTTTGTACAGTTATAGATGCGCTGTATGAAAGTGTTAGTGAAGGGGTGAATGGCGAAACTGCAGTGCTGATGAAAGCAGCTTTGAGCGGTCATCAAGACTAGAAAAGCGATACAGACTAAATCAATTTAGAATTAAAGTTAATTTGGTTCATTTTGCAGTCACCACCTGAAGTGAAACCACACAAGACGACAGTTTCCACAAGAGATAGAGTGAATATAGCAACTTGTGTGGTAGAGCTCTGAGTGTCCACACACAAGAATTACTGTGTTTCCCCCTCCTTTATGAGCGGAGAGAGTCTCAATGCTGATTGGACATGGTGTCATCGTGATTTCATCACTGTACTCGTAGGTGTGTTGGTCTTAAAATAGAGGTGTGTTCTGTTCTCATTGAGACACTGACCAACAAAACCTCGTTGGGGCAGTATCGTCATGCCAACTTAAATGGTGTATTTAAAGTACGTAAGAGTAAGTGCTTTTAGCACTTCATAAATCTTGGATCCATCTGACTTGTACAGTAAAAATCCAGGGAGGAACAGTCGTACACTGTTGTAGAGCGAGGGCACAGAGAGGACGTCATGTGGACATTAATCCAGGCGCAGGACGTCATGGCTCGAGTGCGTTAACCACCGTCACTGCTGCTGCTGCTGCTGCTCATCATCTCAGTGCTTCAGCGCTGAGTGATTTCACTGGCCTTGCTGCGTCCAGCCGTCATCATTTCATCATCTTCATTGCCGTCATTCCTGTCATCATTCCTGACGGAGAATCATGGAAATCAGCTCCACATGAGCTCACTGCTGCGCCGGCATGTGACAAGGAGGACGGATGACCACACTGTGAACTGATGGCATGTGTACACACACACACACACACTACTGCCCAGCATGTGAAGAAGACATACTGAAAGAACTTCTTAATGGGGGGAAAAAAAAGTATGCATGTTTTCACCGTTGCCAGGGGGAACAAGGCCCAAACACAGAGCGGGGGAGTTTGACTTAATTTCTCTCTGCAGGTCACATCCTCTCTCGCAAGCACCTCACACACACACTTACATAACATGCATGAACTCAGCCATGCATTCTGCACATATACGAGCACGTAACACGAGCTGGGCCAAGCCGGGACCAGCCAGGCTGGGCCGGGCCGGGCCGGGCCAGGCACCCTCTCAGCTCCTCCAATCCCTGGAGAGTGGGCAGGCGTTTCCAGGGAGGCTTTTCCAGCAGAACTCAGGGTATTTTCCAGCGCTGGCCTCCTCTCCATCAGTCTGGACGGCCTACAAAGAGGCTCTGGCAGTAAATCCACTGCTCAGCGTGTTATGGCGCAACAGCCCTGACAAGGAAGAAATGTCACAGGGCCCGGCTGCCAGACCACAGCTAACGGCTAAAGATGTGAACGGCAGCCAAGAGGGGATTCCTGCTACACACACGTCACCGCAGCGGGGGCGGGGAGAGGGTGTGTGTGTGAGTGTGTGTGAAGGTAGGATGTATGTAGGAAATTTAATGAATCTCTGATGATTTATTGCCTTGTTCTGAAGATGTTAAAGGGACAGTGAGGCTTTTTTTTTTAAAGCACTCATTCAATCATTCATTGGCTAGTGCTATGGTTCTCAAACTCTGGTACGTGTACAACCAGTGGTACGCGAGCTTCCTCTGGTGGTACTGTTCTAATGTTTATACCAGGGCGATGTCAGTGGCAAAAGTCATCATGTTGCATGCCGCAGAGCCGCAGTCACTGCACCATACTGGGGTAAGAGGGTCCGAGTGTGGCAGCAGGCAAGACGATACTCAACAGATCACTTTGTAAAATGATCTCACACTCTCACACACACACAAACAAAAGTGAGGACCTGCATAGACATAATGCCTTCCCTAAACCCACTTCTAACCCTAAAGATGTAAGGACCAGACAAAATGTCCTCACCCTCTATAGTTGATATGTTTTTGGTCCTCACAAAGCAACACATACAAGAACACACACACACTCATACACACACACACAGGTTTGCGCAGCTATTCCTCTTAAGACACTGCATCGTCTTCCATTTATATGGACAGACTAAACAAAGCCCTATCCTTAACCATAACCACAATTCAAATCTTGGCCCTAAACTTAACCAGTGGTTAACCAGGGTTTATGACAGAAAAGGTATCAGAATCATCACTAACGTCATACTGTAGATGAGGTCAGTGCTCGTGGATTTTCTCACTCAGAGTTACCCAATCACACGCAATCTCTCATATTTCCTATTCTGTTTTATTTCATTTCATTGTTACAAATTGACCAGTTGGGAAAGTGCAGTTTAAAAACCTACAATACCTCAAAAGCACAACCATATGGACTGTGAAGACGTATTTAACAAAACAAGATTTATTCGCATCACTGGACGAAACAAAAGAAATGAGTGCAAGTCAAGATGTAATCCAACAAGAAACCCACAGAGGAAGTAGGAAGGATCATCACACACACACACACACACAGTGACATTGATCCTGTGGGGGTTCCCCGGTCCAGTCCAGCCTCTCTGATCACTTCCACATGTATCTAACAGTTTAGTGCAGGTCCTGTAACGCGGCCTCGTCTCCTGCTGTGACACTCGCTAATGCTTAACCTGAGCATTTCTCATAACTTCTCTGCTGTCATGGTCACATCTGCAGAAAGACTCAGGAACAGGAGCGTGTTCATGAGCTCCACTGATTCCTTTTAGCATTTATCTACAACTTTGAGCTCTAAACTTTAAACCTATTCTGCCCACATCTTTGTACAATCCTCACATCATGAAACAATCTTTAGCCTTGGTACCGTCAGAGGTTCTTTACAAACCCAAAGTGTTGTGTAGTTTAAATGCTATTTCTCATCATCGAGCAAATCAACATTTATTTGACTTCAAAGCAAGAACTATGCAGGATTGTGACCCTAATTTAACAGCTTCAGCTTCATTGTGATGGCTAAATGTCCGTCTCTCCTGTCTGTTAGCGGGAAAAAACAGCCTTGCAAGATCAGGGCCACCGACCCAGAGTCCTCAGAATCAGAATCAGAAGGTGTCTCGTGAGAAACACAAATAGCCAGGTCCCGGGTAAAATTATCAAGGCAGCGACAGCGTTATATTAGACGTTCACCATGGCACAGGCGGCAAAAAAGAAGCAGAGAAAGGAAGCGAAGAAGGGGAAACAACCTAACCCTACAACATCGGACCGGCTTTTTTTGTACGGATTGAAAAAAACAGAAGTTGACCGACACGGACACAGCTCCATGGCTCGTGGACTGTGTCATCAAAATATGTACTCTGAAACTGAAGTGCGAAAAAGCAACCAAAGCTTGCAAAGTTCTGCTTTAACAGGTTGTTTTTACTGCTTGATGGCGGCTTTGCCTGATAACCTGGAGTCAGAGATGATTCAGTGGACGGGAATTTTGTGGCGTTAGTGCTCAAAATCCTTAAATCAAGATCCTCCTGGATGCTTCCCTGGTGAGGCGTTCCGGGCACGTCTGACTGGGAGGAGGCCTTGCTGGAGAGACTTTGTTTCTCGGTTGGCCAGGGAATGCCTTGGGATTCCCCTGAAAGTGCTGGACGAAGTGGCCGGAGAGAGGGAAGTCTGGGCTTTTCTGCTCAAGCTGCTACCCCCCTGTTACCTGATCTCCCGGCAGAAGATGGTAGTAGATGCTAGAAGATGGATGGGTGGATGGATAGTGCTCAAAAATTCTGAAACAACCTTTCAGTATTATTTTAAACAAGTGATCCAAGAGAGAGAGAGAAAGACACTTCCTCCGTCGGCCTGTGAGAACTACTCTGCATTCAGGTGCTTTTGGTGGAATGATCAGGACTCCAGCACCGTCAGTGACTTCTTACACTGTAACGCAAGCTCATAAAGGAAAGAGTCATAAAGAGAGTTGGACTCAAAACAAAATGAAAGCAGCAGAGAGTTTTAGAGATGAAGAGTTTGCCTCTCGGTTGCATGTGAAAACTGTGGCTCTGTTCGCTTAATTACCTCAACCAAAGAGTTGGTTTTTATTTTTGTTTGTTTGTTTTTTTTAAATCGGCATGGGTTTGGCAACTTCCTGTCTACAGTTTCTGACCAAATCTTCAGGAAAGAATCTACAGACTCATGACGTCACAAACCTTAATAAAATTGTCAAGAAATCCATATAATAAACCTGTAAAAGAATCACATCTCATCAGATTTAAAGGACATTTGGTTTGGGGTATGCTGGATCAGACAAGGTTTAAAGCTCCGTCAATGAAAACCTGCTGCGTCTGAGCCGAGAAGCAGCTGAAAACAGCTGGAACCTGAGAGGAAACTTGTAAATATAAATATTGATAATGTTGCCTGAGCACACACTACAGTTTTACTGTGTGGGCCCGCGAGTGAGATGCGGTCGCGGCAACAGCAGCTTGTTGTTGAACCACAAATCAGATTAGTCTGGTATTGTTCACCGCGGCAGTTGGGACTCGTAGTGGACAACCTCTGTCAACATGCAGAGCACTTCTTTTATTGCACCACTTCACCTTAAGCTGCGAGGATCACACACTGGACTCAGAGAGGGACTGAAAGAATGTATTAAAAAAGGGGGGGGGGATTTCACAACACACATGCTAGTTATTCATTCTTTCTGGAAGCGGACCATGATGGCTGTTTTAGCAGTTGCTGCACTCATGCACGATATCCTCACACACACACACACACACACACACACACTGTTATGTGGTTCACATTTGTTTTCATATTACTCCCAGTGTCTGGCTGGGTGTCCAGGAGAGATTCAACAACCATGATATTTATTATTGCTCTGTGTGTCCATGCACTTCCCTGCAGCCCTGTTCTCTTAAAGAATCCCATGTGTCTCTGGCAGGGACGGATCATTCCCGCAGCCGCGAGCTCTCGAGAGCTCTGCAGAAGAAAGGTAACAGCGTTGTTCTCAATAGCAGTGGCTCCAGATGCTGAAGGAGCTTTTCGTTTGGTTCACGTTTATAGGCCGAGTAACAGGGAGTCGGACCGATCAAACTTGGCGTTCATTAAATTCAACCATGCATTGATTCCTTCCACATAAACCCACATTTGATAGCTAATTGTTGACTTTGAAAAGTAGTACTAAGGCGCATTTCCACCGGCTCGCCTCGCCACGCCACAGTTTAAGTAGTGTTTCCACTAGCATAGTACCTGTTACCAGGTACTTTTTTTAGTACCTGCTTAGGCGAGGTTCCAAAAGCGTGCTGAGTAGGTACTATGACATGATTGGTCAGGCTGCCAGCCACTGACTGGCCAGAGTGCCGTCACAGGAAGAGACGTCCCACACACAAATTAAGCCGAACAGTGCCGAACTGTAGATCACTTAAAACTACTTAACAATCCTAAAAACGTGGGTTAATCTCCAACAACTACCAGGGAAATCTCTATATTTAACAGAGGAGTCAGCCTCCTACTCCACAGACTGCTGCCACTGTAGTCTGTGGAGTAGGAGGCTGTACTCCGGAGACGTGTGGATAGAAATCAAGGTACTTTTTTTGTAGTGGAGATGCAACCTAATTGTGCTGTGTCGTGCCATGCCGAGGCGAGGCGAGGTGAGTAGAGCCGGTGCAAATACACCAATATAGACATCCATCTATCTTCTACCACAGAAGGGTCATGGGGGGAGCTGTGCCAATCTTCAGCTGACATGGGGCGATAGGCGGGGGTCACACCCTTCACAGGGACACATACAGTAGAGCCAAACAACCATTCACACCTACAGTCAATTTAAAGTGTCCAATTTGTGACCTAATCCCCAAATCTTCTAAAGTCTTTAGACTGTGGGAGGAAGCCAGAGAACATGCAAAATCTATGCAGAAAGGCCCTCGTTCTGACCGGGTCCCGAGTCTTCTTGTAGTCTTTCCTGTAGGAATTAAGTCCCCATAGGACATTTATACTGACATGGTTGCTACATTAGGGACGATGCTACAGCTTTATCAATTGTACGATAGTGGTCAGGTGAATTCAAGTGGGGTAGGGAGAGTCTGGACGTCCTGCCACAGCCGCCACACCAAGAAAACATTGATGGTGTTCACCACGTTGTGATGGATGTTTGACAAGAGAACATTCTGCACAACGGACTTGGCACGGCAAAAGCAGAACCAGGCTGGTCACATCACAGGAGAACTTGGTTTGTTTTGAACCCGGTCCAGATGGTTTTCTTCACCCAGGACGAGGGTTGGGTCCGCCACTTTGAGACAGAGACAAAAGGAAGTCCAGGACTTTTTTGTGCATCGGTGTTCTCTATTAAGAGAGCACCGATGGTAAAAGTATGTAGACCACTCTTTTTAGTGTATGAAATTTTTCGCCCAGCCTTGTAGTTGCTGTCATGACAAGATGAGGCCTTGCATGTTGTGTGTTCACACCAAACATGACAACGTGCAATGAGAAAAAATGAGGAAATGAGGAAAGAAAATGAGGCAGCAATGCAACATTATGGATAATAACTCCTCCTAAAAAGAGAAAGAGATTCCATACAAAGTCAGACATCAGTGACACTGATTGACAACTTGAAATTCACCCCAAAGGTTAAAATAATTGTACTTTGCATCTATTCCATCTATCACACGAGTGATGTTTTCCAGAAATGTGCATGTGGCACGCCGACACATTTGATGCGACTATGATGCGATCTATAACGTTATAGAGGGTCACGTGACAGATTTTAATCATGTTCGGTTTGAACACACAGATCTGTCTTTAGCCAAAAGCAGGTTTAAACATTTCATGTCATCAGGATTGTCCTTCATTCATTCTCCTATATTTTTTTATATTTTATCTTAAATAGTAGAAAGAAAAGTGTGGGGCAGCCCATCGCCAAGCAGAAGGGGAACTTGGCTTGTAACCGGTGGGTTGCCAGTTCGAGTCCCAAGCAAGGTGCTCAATCCCCTTTGCTCATTGTTAATTGTTTAACTCTTTTATGGGGGGCCATGCAGTGAACTCCTTGTGTGCCAATTCAAAGCCAGAAGGGCATCTAGCATAAATGAAAGTGTGGGAGAAGCCAAAAGAAAACAAAGTAGAAAGAAAACCATAAAAACAACTTGGAAATGATTAATGTCACAATAACAGAAGCCTCCAACTATAACAGGTAAGGTATAACTTACATTAACAACCAAAAAAACTAATAATCATCAACAAAAAGGAAGAGATTCCAACACTTTCTGCTTCCAAATGACTCCACTTTCTCTTTAACTCAGCATCTGATTCTTCACTCATCTGTCATCCTGTTCACGTCCTTTATGAGTAACCAAAGGTTCGCATTAGTTTCATTAAAGGTTTTTATTCTTCCCTGACTATTTCTGATGGGACAGCACTTGAAAAATGATCTCCTGAGCACTCAAACACTGTGTCCATCCCTGTTCCTCTCAATTCCCTCAACATCTGGTGCGTCTCCGTTGACTGTTACTCGATCTGATTTTGTGATTTTGGTTTTTAAAATATTGTTCATTTTCCAAGCAAAATTCTTTCCAATACGTTTAAGTGATGTCTTAAAAATATTATTTTCGCACGGCTTTTCGTCCTGTGATTTGAGAAGGAAAAGAAAAAAAAGTAGGAAACATGGACATGATTGTGAGTCACGTTCCGGAACAAATTCCCAAACAGACCAATTCAAAAACTCAAATCTGTGACGGCTGCCAAGTGTTGTTTGTTTCAGTTCAGCCGTCGCTGCTGATGTTGTTAAGTTGCGGTAAGGATCTGGACGAGTCTCGCGAAGCCATTTTTATGAACATGTATGACTAATTTGTTTTGACTTTATATCTCATAAGGCATTAGATTTGCTTCACGGCAGACGGACGCAAACCTTTTGAACTTCATAAAGCGCAGAAACACGGGTGAGTGGAGCATCATCGCGAAGAACAGTGACCCTTTGTGAGCCGATTCCAGAAACCTACACATGGACCATCCGTTACTAACTTCCTCCACAAGTCTGTTTTAATTAAATTATCAAAGAAATAAATGCTGTTTGTCCAACGAGCAGTCAACACAGATTAAAAATGCTTCAGGTTCTTCCAAATGAGATGATCTAATTCACGAAAACAACATCGTCTTGACATCACATTTAATAAAAATGTGAAAACTATAATCCTCATGTAATGACTTTATATAATTTCCAAAGGGTGGGGATGGTTTTCCTTTTCCCCACCTCTGGATATAGAGATCAGAAACAGAGCCATGATGGGCCTCCATGTTTCGTCATTGCAGAATTAAGGGTGTGGACGTTGTGCTGCTGCTGCTGCTGCTCCATGATGAAACTCAGCATTGCGCCGTGCAACCGCCCGTGTGTAAATAGACACATTTGGAAGTGCAGCTGGACTGTGAGGTAACATGAATGCAGTCATCGTGTTCATCGTCATGTCGAACACAGAAACCCTGAGGTCTGATCTCCTCCGACGTCGCTGACATGTTTACAGATGGAAATGTGTGTTCACTTTCGCTCGTCGCCGCGCTGCCAGAAAGAGGAGTGATGTTACAGCGCTGACAATGTTTGTTGAGCAACGCAAGACGAGTTGTTTTTATTTATTTATGTTGAATAGAATAACTCCATGAGCTGTGACTGCAGCTGTTTCTACAGTTGGAGAGTGTAAAGTAGGGGTGCACGACATCGCCATTGGCCGATATTGGCTTTAAAATGTATTATACGATGTTGGTAAACACTCCAGGGACGCCCTGAAGGCTGAATAAGCTGATGCCTCCCTGACTTTTATTTTGCTATACATCTACATCTGCTGCAAGATGAATATGTAGAATATTGCGTTAAGAAGAGACTAAAAGACCAAAAAAATAAATCCAGGCGACCTGATTATCATGACGGTCATACGAGGCTTAAGAGGCAGAGTCAAAGGAATCAAAACTACAAAGAATTGTCAGTCGTACTGTGCACAAGATATAATCTAGGGGTTCATGGACAGCACCTAATTTTGTCCACTAGGGGTCTCTCGATCAAAATAATAACAGAAGACCAAGTTTGATGACTTTGGAAAGCAGCGTTGGATCATGGGAATTGCTGTTTCACTCGTTTGGTTCACCTGTGCGGAGAACAACAATAATTTGTCATAATCCACGCAAAACCCACTGGCTAACTAACCTGACTGACCAAATATTTCTTGACTCACAAAATTATGATCATTGGACAAAGTCACAGAAAAGTTGCGATGATCAGGCAAAAATGCAAGGTTGTGCAAAAGTTAAGAAAATTGGCCGTATTTTCCCTCGAGATTGAAACATCGCAATATCTTGCAGATTTTAATGAAAAATATTTTCTAAAAGGAGAATACACTGGATAACTAGCTGTACCAAACATTTCCAGGCTCCCAAAATTACGATCGCCGGTCAAAGTTGTAGAAAAATTGTGATCGTACCAATATCAGCAAAAATTGCAGGAATTGGTAGAATTTGCAATAATTGCTGAGAATGCACGGATGCTAAATCCTGAAGGGACTGGTTATATAAACACAAGTTGATAACAGCACTATAATAGTATCATAGATTCAAGGTCATTTATTTTTCAAGACAGGGACAATGCTCAATAAAACATTAATCTTGTACAACAAGAGAATAAGGTCTATCATAGCAGGCCCAAGATATGAGCTAGGAGTTCTCAAAGGCACCACATTTTGGCAACTAGGGGTCTCTCAATCAAAATAGTAACAAAAGACCAAGTTTGATGACCTTGGAAAGCAGCGTTGGATCATGGGAAGTCACCTGTGCATTTATACTTTACAGGTACACTTTGGGTTGCAATAATAATTGGTAGTCATAATCCATTATAATCCACACTTAAAGACAACACACTGGCTAATTGGTCCCACCGAATATTTCTTACCTCACAAAACTATGATCATTGTTCAAAGTCGCAGAAAGTTTGAGACGATCAGGCAAAGATACAAGGTTGTGAAAATTGGTTGAATTATATAACGTCAGAAAATCCCTGTAATCTGAAGGTTTTAAAACCAATATAAGATTTCAAACCACCCTGAAAATGACGTTTTGCTTTGACTCAAAGAACAATCCACCAAATACCCAGCAAATAATGTTTACTAGACACTATAGTGTTTGAGGAAATAATAAAATAACTTGTGTTATATAAAGCAGTGTGTGTTTGTTGGCAGTAATTCAGGCAACGAGTGAATATTTTCAAAACACTGGAATGTTAGCTTATCTTCTGGACAAGTGCGGTGAAGGTCCAGGGTAACAGACACCCAAACTGCAAAGCATCAATTCTCAGCAAGTATTTGTTTCATCTGCAGTAATTAGATTAAGAAGGAAAACAGTTTGCTCTCAACTCCCTCCACTGTGAGCACTGGGCCTGATGGAAAGGTTGAAGCCGCTGCAGATTATGAGCTTTCTCTTCTGTCTCCTGCATCCCTGAGGAATTCTGATGGAATCCTTTCCAACTTTTTTGCTGTCTTGCTATGCCAGATCTGCTGCAAATGACGTGAAGTGCAGGGAAATTAGCTTTGAAAATCCCCTTCAGGACACATTCTGGCTCTTTTCCACAGAGCCGTGTCCAGCCAGCTCGCCCTGGGTGTGTGTGTGTGTGTGTGTGACAGATTAACCCCGTATCACTGATAACTACAAGTGTGTTCCTCTACGTCTTAACAGTGAAAATACAGTCCAGACCTGAGCAGTCTTGATAAGTTGTGAAATCTTAGCTCATTTTTCCATTTGTGCTGCCATGGTTTCATATGACAGTAATAAAAGTCAATTTTTAATAAATCCTGTTTGAAGACCAAAACCAACAATTTAAGTCTGCGTCTCCGTGTATTTCAACTTCTCGTCTCGCTGTGTGGTATAGTTCTTCACAGGTCTAACGCTGACATCCGAGCCCACCCATAAAACATGCGTTTACAAAGACACCCATTCACACCTGAAGCTATATTTCTTACTTTATTGTCGACTAATAGTCCAATAAAGATGCAAAGAGGTTCTCACATGTCATTTACATACTCTGTACTCTGTGTTTACGTTGAACCAAGCAGCTGCTAATTGATCTTTACTCTATGACCTCCTTTTAAATTAAACTTGCTTTCAGTTTGACTTATGGAATAATAATAATAATCCTAATGGGAGGCAGAGTTACACATTCTGACTGAAAGCATCTGCTGTGTTTATCAAAACTGGAGCTTGAAGCTTTGATTTGAAGGTCATTGAGAACGCTGATATGGTACATACAGGAAGGACAATGTTTTCTATGTTTATATTAGAGATGATTTTTAGAATATTCTGAATAATTACTTCATGGCAAAGACTGTAAATTGAGGCTTAATTGAGTTAATGGGCGTCAAACAGCAATGAGTCATCGTAGTCCATTCTTCAAAAAAACGCACAATAGATAACGAGTTGTACCGAATATTTCCAGCTTCAAAAAAATGATGATCATTGCTCAAAGTCGCAGAAAAGTAGTGATGATCGGGCGAAAATGCCAGGTTGTGCAAAAGTTGTGAAAATTGGTCAAATTTGCGTTAATTGTGGCAGTCCAAAATCCTGCAGTTTCTACCAATTTCTGCAATTTTTGAATTTACAATAATTGCTGAGATTGCAAAACCCTGAAGGGACTGGTTATATAAACATGGGTTGATAATAGCAGTATTATAGTATTATAGAGTCAAGGAATCAAAACTGCTAAAGTTTTCTATCTACTATGCCCAACATATGAAGTATGAGTTCATGGAAGGCACCTTATTTTGTCCACTCGGGGTCTCTCCATCAAAATAACAAAAACAGACCCAGTTTGATGAGTATGGAAAGCAGCAGTTGACCTCGTAAGGACAGAAAAAAGTCACAGAAAAGAAGCAATGATCGGGCAACAATGCAAGATTGAGCAAAAGTTGTGAAAATTGGTCAAATTTGCACTAAATGCTGAGATTACAACATCACAAATTCTTCTTTTATCAAACTGGGCCCAAGATATGAGCTAGGAGTTCATGGACGGTGCATTGGATCATGGGAATAGTTATCTTCTCTGGTTTGGTTCACCTGTCAGTGACACACAAGTATGATAAAATGAAAGAAAAAAAAAACATTTTATTCTAATATTTCTTTACTCAAAAAACTAGTGATTGCTTCAAAATTGCAGAAAAGTGATCGGGGGAAAAAAATACACGATTGCTCAAAAGTTGGGGATTGGTTGGATTAGCGGTAACTGCTATATATTAAAGGCCAACTGTGGTATTATAAATGATCATGAACTTACATTTTCCATCATACTCAAAAATATGAACCACCGTCCAGTTCTAACTGTTATATTACATATAACTTCATCTTTTAAAAATTTGTAAAGGAACGTGTGAACAGGAAGCAGTCCAGAGGTAAAATGTCTGTACATAAAATTGATCCCTGTGTTGCAGCGTCCGTCTGTCTGTATGTGTGTGTGTGTGTGTGTGTGTGTGTGTTTGATTTTATTATCACTCACTCACTGCTTCTCACACATTTACATGGTAACAGGAGACAATAGACGCCGTTGTTACAGCTCCAGTTTATGTCTCTTCCCTCGTCATAAACTCGTCTTCCGAAAGGCACACACTGTACATTATCAGTGTTTACTGCTGAGTACACATACACGCACGCACAAACACACAAATCAGTCTACATATCATTCTGGCTTCAGTTCAAACGCTCAGTTGTTTGTGTGTGTGTGTGTGTGTGTATGTGCGCGTCTGTTTGTATTACATGCTACTTTAAGCGTGTGTATTGTTTAATGGCGGCAGGCGCCTCTGTCCATGTTGTCAGACAGGAGACAGACACTTTAGAAGAGAGAGAGAGACTGATGAGCAATTAATGCAATTACACAAGCGAGAGAGAGAGAGAGAGAGGGTTAGACTGATAGTTTACATATATATCTATACATATATACATATATATCAATATATATCTATATATATATATAGATATATATATACACATATATAAATGCGGATATGATCATCTCTTTGTCTTTTTTTTATTTAAAGTATTCAGCTCAGGTTAGAGAACATTGTGAATCTGCCGCTGACAAACTCATCACGTCCAGTGTTCGTTAACTTCTGATACAAAGAATCATGGGATGTTTTCCTTCCCTCTCCGATCATTATCTCTAAAATTAAGAAAAAAAGTTTTAAAGGAGGAAAAAGGGAGGAAAGTTTCAAGTGGAGCGACGTCGTTTTGATTCACGACGTTCGTGGCGTGTTTCTGCAGCGCGGCCACGTGAAGCTCCCGTCACGCTGTTCTGAAAAACAACAGCGCCGCAAACCAGATGTGTGATCACAGAGCCAGCAGCACTTGGCTGTTATCTGTGAAGTTACACAGAAATAAGCCAAGAAAACTGTGTTGATGTTACAGAAACAAACTAACCCCACGCCCAAAATAAACACACACACACACACATACACACACACAGCACAGCACAAGTCCAGGGAAGAAACTCAATCCCAAACTTGAATTTAAGGTGAAATGAGAGAATATTAACATGCAGTAAACACACATTAATAATACAATCCTGAAAAATCTCCATGTCTCCATGTCCAGGAGCGTTTCAGGGGACCACATGGAAATAACCTGGAAGCTTCAAAACCCATGTGGACTTCCAGTTCAACCAAACACTTGGATATTTAGCCAGCTTGACAACAACTTTATATTGATAGTCCATTGTTGACTCTTTCCTAGTAATCAACAGATAATCTGTTGTAACTTATTTTTATCTACTGTTCTCAACTGTTTTTCACTTTAATTAGATTAGACACACCATTACTCTCCCGTGGGGTGCCACAAGGCTCAATCCTCGAGCCCGCCCCGTTCTCGTTTCATTTACAGAAGCAAACTAACCCCACACCCAAAATAAACCATAAAACCAATGAAACTCAAGCTAAAACTTGAATATAACGTGACATGAGAGAATTAACATGCAGTAAACACACAATAACACAATCCAGAAAAATGTCCCTTCCCGTCTCTGTCTCCATGTCCAGGAGGTCAGGGGTCTTAATAAAAGTTTGATCTGTAAGAGCTGCGGCCATTTAGCAGACGTTGAAATAAAATAGTTTTTTTTTTGCTACAGTGAGTCTAACATGGCTGTCCTTCTGTCCAACAATGTCCACACATGTTAATAACATGACAACTACACAAAAACAAGGTGACGCCTGTCTTTGACTGAAAGCTGAAGGATGTTCTGGTTAATAAGTTAATAAACCTTTAACAGTATGGGGCATAATGTCTTAATTATACCGTATAGATTATGAGATTATCTGTTTTTTTTTTGTTTTTTTCAACATTTTGTGTTGTAAGTGCGTTTTTTAGAACTGAAACTGTGGTTGAATTGTGCACTTGCTGTTTAACATCAGAAACTACAAAAACTACAAAACTAAAGACAACGCAGTGTTGATGCACTCAAAACCCAACACTGTAACCGAATCACCACCGAAATTCAACATTTTGTCACATTTAGCTTCAAACAATGCTTTAAAAAGTGTTTTGGGTTTTTTCAACGTAACCTTTCACCACATTTACAGCAATATTTGTCATCTTAGAAACATATTAAATAATTAAATCTAAATATTAAATGTTACACGAAAATCTTAAATGTTAAATCTAAATCTAAAAATAAATCTAAATCTAAAAGTTTAATCTAAATAATAAATATAAATATTAAATATAAATCTAAAAAATAACTTTAAATCTAAAACTAAATGCTAAATATAAATATTAAATATAAATATAAAAGTTTAATGTTTCATCTAAATGGTCTTGAAACTAAATATTTAGCTAACATAGTTTATTTTTCTCTAATATAATAGAGAAGTGATTTTAAAGGAAATAAGGAAATGTCACACTAATAAAATAAAAAAGGTCTCCAGCTGAAAATTTAACTTAGACATATTTAAAATAAATGGAGCTTCTCTTTGTCCTTCAGTGTTTGTGTTATTTACAGCAGAGGAAGGAAACTAACCTCGTCATATTTGAGTGAAGTGATTACTTTAACACATCGAGCCTGCACATGGACGATGTTTCAGCAGAGTTGGCAGTGAAAACTTCACGTCATCGTTTCGTTGGACTCCAGCCGAGCTGACATGAGCTAATGCTGCGCACAGCTGTAGGTCGCTAATGGAGGACAACGTCACCTGTTACAGACACCTAACAGAAGAATGGTGGTGGTGGTGGAGCAAATTCCTAAAAACACAAAAACAAGTTTGAGTTAATCTGGTGGAGGTTTTAGCGTTTTATCGACACAGAGAGTGTGTTTTGGAAGAAGCTACAGTGGGAAAACCTCAAAACGCCACCCTTACAATTTCCTGTAGACAACCAAAATGATGACTCTCTAGTCCCGCCTTTTTCTTGAGCGAGTGTTAAAGGAGTTGCTTTGAGTTGGTTCAGATCTTATCTATCCGACAGATCCTTCTCTGTTCATTTGGACTGCTCTCTTCTGAGGAGTCCAAATTGAGCCACAAGGCCACAATCCCTGGGCTGCTTCTGTTCTCACTTTGTTTACTCCCATTGGCAACCATCATGAGGAAGCACAACATGTCACTTCACTGCTACACGGACGACTGACAATTATATCTTCTAATTATAACACCACCTTCACCTTCAGTCCAACCTCTCCTGAAATCATGGATTGCAATAAACTGTCTTAGTTTTAACAAGTAGAAGACTGAGGTTATTCTCTTCAGCCTTAGCAGTGTCGTTTAAACCACTTATGGCCCCTCATGCCATACCTTAAACCAGGTATGTCCAAAGTCCGGCTTGTGGGCCAATCAGAGCCCTTGGTCAGATTTTGTACGGCCCGCAGCTTCGATTTTATAATATTAAATTTATCAAAAACTGGCCTCAATCACATGTTACCCCTGTTAGCTCTGCTGGTAAGGAGTTGTGATTTGAAACCAGAGTCCTGGGTTTGAAACCCACCTGTGACAGATACAGATACACACATTCATCATCATCTGTCTTAGATTTGGTTACGTTGCCATTTCAAAATGATAATTGTGACAATTAAAATTACGTTATCATAAAACTGTGCATTTGTAAGTCATTTAGTTAAAAAGGGACCATTGGCCCCCGGAAATCATCAAATTATCAAATCTGTCACAAACCTGGGAGTCTAAATCAGTGCAGTGACAAAAAGTAGTTTTTATCATCTTCGTCAGATCGCTCAACTCAATGATATCACGCGATGATCTTAAAAAAGGTCATTTTATTTCCACTCTCCTGGATTACTGTAATGTCCTTTATATGCAGGGGCAATAATTTATCGCCACCAGCTCGTTCAAAGCGCTGCTGCTTGTCTCCTAACACCTGCCGTATAATCTTGCCCCTCCCTGTCTTTGTGATCTGCTCCAGCCTGATGTTCCCTCACGGTCACCAAGATCTGCAGATCAAGCTCCTCTTAGTCATCCCAAAAACAAGGCTGAGGCTCGGAGGAGACCAAGCTTTCTCTGTTTGTGCTTCTAAACTGTGGAATGAGCTCCAGCTCCACATCAGACAGGCCCGGTTTAAAACTCATTTAAAAACACATTTATTTTCTTTGGCTTTTAACCCAGAGTGAGTTCTGTTTTATGTCTGTGAATGTCTCTTTTATTGTCTTTTTTACTGTTGATTTTGTATCTTGTGTACTGCACTTTGGTCCACGCTGTGCTTTATAAATCAAATCAGATTGGATTGGATCTTTTATTTCCTTTATTCAGTCATACTGGCTTCCTTCACTCGGTCTCTGTTTTTGTGTTTGTATACATTGTAATGTAATGTGTTTTATGCACATGCTCAGTGATTTTAGATTCAATTTTTGAGCGTTTTCATGTGGATGAAGCCTTTTCTAAATTCAAGATTATTTATTGTCTATTGTAAAAATTCAAATACAAAATAATAAAAATACAAACGAAGGATAAAGTGACTAGAAATAAACTGGTGCAACTTTTAGGAAGCTGGTGCAAATAACTGACAGCAGCCACCCTCTTCCTGAAACAACGCAACGTGTTTACGGCAAAGAAAAGGATCGTTGAAGGAAGGTCCTGATTCTGTTTTTCCTTTTTAAAAACACATGAACTCTGTGTCCATGTCATCTTCACAACCCTGACATGTTTTTGTGTGGACGGGCAGAAACAGAGACGTCTAAACAAACGCAGTTATCTGCATTTGCTTCCTGATTCGGGGGTTGCAGAGCTTTGGCAACAAAAAAGTTTGGTAACTTGATTTTGACTTGTTATCAGGGCCGGTCTGTTCACTCATGCCTGCTTGGGATACACTTAAAAACTAAAGACTATGAAACTAATCAGAAATTTACATGGACCTTTTGCTCCACCTGCGACGAAAAAGCTGTAACAGCTCGATGAACTAAGTACGGCAGAGATCCTGAGAAGAAATGTTGTTTATCAGTTGCTTAACTCTGTCTCTGTCTGTGTGTGTGTGTGTGTGTGTGTGTGTGTGTGTGTGTGTGTGTGTGTGTGTGTGTGTGTGTGTGTGTGTATGTTTATGTGTCTGTGTGTGTGTGTGTGTCTCGCAGGAATGTACTAGCTTCAGTCTAGACAGCTGATCCCCACCTGTCCTCTCCCAGGATCCAAAACTGTCGCAACCTATGACATTTTCTCTGAAGCGGGGATCTTCTTTGTTGATGTACCAAAAAAAAAATGGCACAAAACAACAACAACAGAGCTACAAGAGCTGAGGAATCACTGGCCTCAAATTCTTTAAATAAATGTGGAATGAGGAAACACTGAAGGCAGACAAACAAATAACCACTAATAGAGAGACAGATGAGACGATAAATTATTCAAGGTACAACGTGTTTTTGACATTTCAGTCAAAGCAGGTCAAAGAAAAATACACTTACAATTCAATGACATACTTCTCCTGTTGTTGTTAAGTGAAGATTCTGAAGACTGAACGTCTTCACATCACACCATGTTCACAAGTCCCGATGAATCGACTTTAAACATCACAAAGTATTAGAGGGTAATTATGGACTTTTGCGTTCGTGGTCAGAACAACTGTGGGGATTTACAGTATGTGGGAATCTGGGAATCTCTGTGTTTGTGGGGGGGAACACGGGTCGTCATCTGAATAATCTGGATTTAAGAGTTCACTGTCACGTTCTTGACTTTCTTTTAGTTAAATCTAATTAAGTTTGACTAACATTATTACATTTGAGTTAAAAGCGGTCAGAGCTACCTCCTTTGCTCTTTTCTCGGTCTATATACTTGGATTTTTTTTTCCAATCAATCAAGGTCCATGAACGTGCCCCTGAAAATAGTATATATGAGAATATATAAAGGAAAAACACAAGTTAAGTGAAAGGAACATTATTTTAGAACATTCTACAACAGTGTTCCCCAATCCTGCTGGTCCTTGGGGACGCCTGTCCTGGTCCATCACACCTGATTGATTTCATCACCTCACCATAATTAATTTCTGAGATATTACATGACTGTACTTTTTTGCCTTATGGAACTGCAGGTTCTGGAACTGTTTTGGATGTTTTTCTTGAAATCAGGAGAATAAATATCATCCAGTCAGTCTGGTTTTTGATCTGCTGAAACTCTTTTCTTAACTGGAAGCCATAAACTATCAATAATGTAAGGTCTCTCTCTCTATAGGGACTTACTGTCTGGATTCAGCACTGATGGACATGTCGAGACGCTAATGTCACCATTCAAGTTTTATTCTCGAAATTTCAAGGTTAATCTCGAAATTTCTCCTTATGGCGAGTATGACGGTCAAACTCCGTCATCAGTGATTCTCACACACATTATACCAAGTAGCACCTGAGAATACTGATTTCTCTCAGTAAAACGTTAAAATACAGAGGTGTGAGATAACTGAGGAGATGTGGGATGACATCTGGGATAATGAAAGGAAGGAAGGTTTGTAACCGGACAAGAGCGATGCAATTTAAGATACTACATAGAGCACATTGTTGCCCCAAAGTGTATCTTACTCACTGTTTCTGGTCTTGTGTAAAAATACAAAAATATTGGAATGATGTCCTATTTGAAATACAGAAGGTTCTGAAGAGAAAGCTTGATCTTGACCCAGTTTCCCTCCTTCTGGGTCTTCCCAGTGATCGTGTTACTGTATTAGAAAAAAACTTTATAATGTTATGACATTTTGTGCCAGGAAAAATATTCACAATAATCCAACCCTGGATCGCAGATAAGACCCCCTCAGGACAATAATGGAATACATACCTCTGGACTTTCTCACCTGTCTTCTGCACTCCAAAACTAACGCCTTTGAAAGAATATGGAAACCATTTCTTGACAATACTAATGTACATATTTCTGCTTTACTGACAAGAGCATTTGTATAAAAACTGTTTTCTTTATTTTAGCTTTTTCTCGTTTGTTTAGCTCCCACTGTGTTTCACTCTATGTTGCATAATGTACATGTCACATTTACCCGGAACTGATCTTTCTGTTTCGGTTTTTGTGTTGCTGTTCCCAGCTTGTTGTTGTGTGGTTTTATTGTTTTGTCTGGTCCTGTGTTCTGTGTGTTTGTTTATGAAGAAAATGAATAAACAATACAGAGATGTAAATAGACCAAGCAAAGGTACTTTCTCATCATCCTCACATATACTTCACACATTACATTACATTACATGTCATTTAGCAGACGCTTTTATCCAAAGCGACTTAAAAGGGAATTGAGTACAATCAGCCAGGGGTGGAGTTGAACTTGCAACCATGATGTCTTTTGCACACAGGGCACCGGTCTTAACCACTGAGCCACTCCACCCCCTGGTATAGCGACATTAGATGAAGATGACGTGAGCGATAAGGTCATTCTTCATGTACGTTATATACACCCACACTTTGGAACAGTCTTCTCTTGAGCATTAAAACAGCTTAGTCTTTGAATGTTTGTTGAATCTCTTTTGAAGACCCATTTGTTTACAAGGGCCTTCAGCACAAGCTGAGCAGGATTTTATTTGGTGGTTATTGTTATTGATATTGTTTGTAATTTAACTATGTATTTTAACTTTGTTGAAATTTTTTTATGGCTGGTGTACAGCACTTTGGGCAGCGATGGTTGTTGTAAATGTGCTTTATAAATAAATTTGACCCTGACCTTGACCATTTAATTAATTTGTTATTTATTTAATTTTCTACTCCACACTCTGGTCACAATTCCTCAGCTGTAGCTGTATTACCACCAGAGGAAGCTCATGTACCACAGTTTGAGGACCATAGTTGTTTACTTTTGGAGGAGACTGTAAACGTTTAAACGGCAGCAAACGTAATCTAATGTTGTATTTTGTCATTACTTTTTACTCCGTAGTATAAGCAAGTACTTTAAGGTATGTGTACTTGTACAGGCCTACCACACAACTACAGCAGCCTGGTGTTAACCTTAAAAGACTCTGTCGCAACAGCATAACATCATCATCGTTGTTTACACAATCCTTTTAGCGACAATTGTGAAGTTGAACGATCTCAATGACAGACGCGGTGGTGGAGCGCGACGGGACAAAGCCGCAGGTACGCCGGCTATGCAGACGGCAACGCTACGGCTTTGTCTACCTCTTTGGGAAGGTGGGGAAACACATGACGTGACACAAACACACTGCAGCTCATGGGAATCGACTGCTGCAGGAATGTGGCTGTGAGGAAGAGCACAGGAATGCCAAACATGCGGCTCACCTGAACGGCACGGCGAGACACGACAGATGAGAATAGACTCTGTCTCGCACGCCTCTCTCTCTCCGCCGTTGCACAAGCTTGTGTAAGACGGAGGAAAACACACGAGAGGCATGTTTTGTTTCCCACAGATCCTGCAGACGCAGGCAGAGGGGGGGGTCCGTTTCCCACTATCGTAGCAATGTGGGGACTCTATTGACTTTAATGGACTCATTAACACACGTTAAAGGACTAATATTGTCTCAGCAGACTTCAACGGCTGTGAGTAGAGTCAGGTTTCTGCAGTCTGACTGTAGGTGATGTTGTGCTAACAGGGGAGGCAAAGTGAGAGAGGCTGCTCAGAGCCCGGAGGATTGTACGAGAATACGACATGATAAAAATATAATAATAATAATAATGTGTTCAAAGAAAGTGTAAGCAACGTTTATTTCTCTATTTCAGGGAGTGTTTTTCCACACAGCGGTTACAAATTGTTTTACAGAGCAAGAAAAATGGAGTGGGAAAGAGAAGAGGAACACGACAACACGTGAGACGTGAGGAAAAATAAGTGCACGACCAACAGAATGAAAGATTTCACTCAGGCTGAAGCCAAAGGAAATACTTCTTCACCTTTAGCTTTCACATGGAAGACATTACGACCCGGGTGACCCAGAGGTCAGAGATCACAGCAGCTCATGGTTTCAGGCACTTTACAACTAGTAAATATATGAATGTGAAAACATGAGATAAAAGCAAACGATAGGATACACAATACAGGGTCCACGATACCAATAATATCGCGATACAATTCGGTCATAATCAATATATCGCGAGACAATCACACAGCTATACATTGCGATATCTGTCTGGAGTGAAGAAAACAAAACGTTAATGTGAAAAGTTAAATGTGCAGGATTTCTCTGTTTATTCACAACATAGAGAACAAAGGTCAAAGGTCATAAAGTCTATGAGCAGCGCCACTGTGAGGAGACATGGAGTAGCGACGCCCGGCTAGACTGTTTACTTTGATTTATTCATTAAAATATCAATATTGGCTCTGGTGTATTGATCCTCATATTGCATGAGGAGGAACGACGATTTTGATATCACAATAGCGATAATTTGAGCCACTGTAAAATAAGATGCTTAAGAAGCTACAGACAGTTATACAATAGGGTAGAAAATAAGAATAAATATAGAATAAAAAATATAAAATATCAGGGTTTTTTGGACGTTGGATGTTATTCATCGTTATTCATTCAGTCTTTTAATGTGTTATTAACTGTTTATAATGTTACATTACATTACATTACATTACATTACATGTCATTTGGCAGATGCTTTTATCAAAAGTGACTTACAATAAGAGCATTTAAACATTTGGGTACAAACAAGAGCTAGAAGTAAGTAAGTGCTTCAAGAAAGCCAAACTATAAAGTGCTATGTTTTTATCTCTGTTGTACTTCAGGCAAATGACGCAAAGACCTTAAAACAATTATTTCCCCTTAGGAAGCCTTAGAATGTGCCCCCCCCACCCCCACCCCCCCTTTCATCTCAAAGTATGAAAAATATAAGGGTAATTGTGCAGTTTTGTGTGAAGTTACAAATAAATATGATATGACAATGTAAAGTGACTTATACAATTAACAACTGTGTGGTTTGTGTATAGAAAAGATAAAAGGTTGACCAATGTAAATGGCTGATAATTGTTTTTAAACATAACATATTTCAATATAAAATAATATATAAACTAAATATTAAAAACCATGAAACAGGTTATCAGAAAACTGAAAAATAAACTTTTGGTTGAAAAAATAAAGTGACTGACGAATATCTTCTCCTTTGACATCTTACACTTTTATATTTATAACTTAGTTCAGGGTTCATTTTAAAGCACTTTAATTTACTTTGATTGAATTTGCTGTGACTTTGACTTGGTCCTGTTTTATTTCTCCCTTGTTACCATGTTTGTTATGCACCAGAAAACACCAACGATTATTGCCATCATTAAAAAATAAGACAGCGTGTAAGAATTACACTCACACGCTGCTTTAATTTAGATTTTTCCCATCCAACCAAAAAATCACACCTCTGTCATCAGTGCTGTCCAATAAAACACTGGCAATGAAGAAGCTGATGAACATAATGGACAACAGACGCACGGGGAGAGAGAGGGAGAGAGAGAGAGAAAGAGATAGAGAGAGAGAGAGAGGTTGACATGCACTGTATGAACACACAGTGATGGAGGTCTCCTGTCTGATTATTTTCTGGAACATTAAACACGTCACAAATGTCGATCTGGATGGAACCAGTTTCCGTTTCAATTCTTTCACAAAGTGTGTGTTTGTGTGGACTTGTATTTCGATCTTTGTGAGGTCCAGAATCATAAAGAAAAAACAATAAAATTATAGAGACATTTTGTCTGGTCCCCCAAACTTTAAAGGTTTTAGGGTTAGGGTTAAAGTTAGTTGTGATGGTTAAGGTTTAGGGTAAGGGGCGAGGGAATGCATTACGTCAATGATGTGTCCTCACTAGGATATAAAAACAAGGTTGTGTGTGTGTGTGTGTTCTCACAGCTGGTGAACATTCCCAGACAGCAGGTGTAGTGAGGAGAGAGTTCCAGAAAACAAACTCTCACTGCAACTCTGAAGCCGAGACCCTGACCGGTCTGATCCATCCCCTGTCCACAATACACACACACATACACACACTCATTAACTATCACAACTAAGTACCTATTCTTAACCCTAACTCTAACTCTAACCCTAACACCAGTACTTAACCCTCAAAAAGGCTGATTAAAGTTGTGTGGACCAGCCCCAAAATGTCCTCACAGAGATGGGTTTGTTTGACAATTGGTCCACGCAGTTTATGTGAGACATGTACACACACAAACTTGTTTTTCTGTGAGAACACATCATTGACATACTGCATCTAGTCGCTTACCTTAACCTTAACATCACAATTAAGTGCCTAACCCTTACACCAGGTCTTAACCCTGAAAAAACATTTTTAAGGGGGGACAAAATGTGAGGATGAGCCAAAATGATTTTTTTGGTTCTCACAAAGATACCCATACAAGAACACACACACACACATACAGTCAGAGTACATATTTTTACACTTTTGTGAAAGATTGAGATTTTGGAAATCTAAACAGTTCCTTTAAGGATAAAAAAGCAGAAAGTGACATGTGAATAATATTTATATATTTAAAATTCAACCGCAGCTCTGAAACTGCACCTGTTCTTTCTGAGGTTAACAACAGCAGACAAAGACTCTGGACGGTAAAAGTCACAGAGAAATTCAGTGTTAGTTTGGAACCAAATTTGTGCCAAAGAACTAGCTGCAAATATGGAAATGAACAAATGAAGAGCAAACATAGAGTCTTTCTACATGATGTCAGAGAACATTCATTACATTCACTTCCTGGAAACCTCTAACTGGGATAATCATTGTTTACAAAACCTGAATTGAACTTGTCGTGAAGATGCAGTGTGAGGTGGAGTCGTCTACTCAGAGAATATTTATCTACAATAGACCTCTGGTCAGAAAGTGACACAGAAACAGGGATCTGAACTCCAATGCTGCGTTCACACCAAAGATTGCACTTGGCTTGTGACTGGAGGGTTGCCAGTCCACACCAGGTCAAAAGGCTGGGGTACCCCTCAGCAGGGTACCCATCGGGTTTCATGAGGTCTTGTGGCAAAACATGACACATGTGTGCTTTGGGATGGTTGTAAAATGGCTCAGATTAGACTAAAGACAAAGAAAAGAAACCTATAATTAAAGCAAGTGAATCAAAACTACTCTGTTATTAGATGGCTATAAATACATTCAAAAACCAGTTACCCAGAGAATGAACAAAGAGGATTAGTGTGTGTGATTTGGTATGAAAGCAACTTCACGGTGTAGATGACAGAGTCATCTACAAAGTACAAAGTGTAGATGACGGTTGTACAGCAGCAGCAGCCCCAGGTAACGGCCTGTATTGTATATTCAGAGGGCAGTTGCCTGAAGAGCAGTAAAAACAAACACATTCCTGTGCAGTTGTAACAGGTGTGTGTAGCTACTGGTGACTTGGTAGGAAAGGCCAGAGCCTCCACAGCAGCACCATAACCTATAAACACTGGTGTGTGCTTTCCATCAGGAGGCTGTGACCAAACAGGAGGAGCAGACTCTTTGATCCCAGCGTCAGTCCACCTCAGTGCTCCTCATGAAGAGCCACTTCAGGCACCAAACCTCCATAACATCTCTGTTTGAGCCGAGATCTCACAAAGACAGCTGCTCTCGTGTTTCAAACTGCAGGAGAAAGTACAATAACCAGGTGGAAGGAGCGGCAGAGCATCATCTGAGTCACACTGCAATGAATTATTTACAGCTGTTCCGATTGGGCAAACAATGCCTTTCTCAGTCATCTTCTGTTTTCTGAGCACATCCATCTGGGACGAGAAGCAGAACTCTCTTGAGGGATTACACATCCCATCAACACCTTGGATTGTGTTTTTATTAGTCAAGTTATTTTGCCTATGAAAAGCCATTATGATCCACAGTAAGCTTATTATTGGGCCTTTAAAGCTGCTATGCAGGATTTTAACTCTAATTTAAAAGCTTCAGAGTAATTGTGACGGTTAAATGTCTTGTGGGGAGACTGGGGGCTGTCTCCACTGCCCCCTACTGTCTATAGCAGAAAATCAGCCTTGCAAGATACAGGCTGCCATCCTGGAGTCTTCAGAATCAAGAGGTCTTGCTAAGTCTTAGGTCTCACGAGAAACACACACACACACACACACACACACACACCGGAGCCAGGTATCAGTTATAAGACCAAGGCCATGATAGCGTTATTTAAGATGGTCATCATGACAGAGCTGGCGAAAAAGAAGCAGAGGAAACCGTTGTCAGAGGAAGAGGAAATGACTGACCAAGAGAGGGGCCACACGATTTTCGAATGGACAACTCCCTGGACCTCCACCCTTAACCGGCTGAGGACCAAGGCCTCAGACTTGGAGGTGCTGATTCTCACACTCAGCTGCAAACCGCCCCACTGCAAGTTAGACGTCACTGTCTGCCAGGTGACAACACCCTTCATTACTTGCGCCTAGAAATTCTGACCATAAACGTTTTTGAAAAAAGGAAAAGACAAAAGGCAGCTTTGGCAGAGTCCAACCACTCAATACTCCCCGATCATGCAAAGATACCTTAAGGTACACAAGGGTCATAAGACCTTCTCCAGATCCACAAAGCATAATGTGGACTGGTTGGCAAACACCCATGCTCCATGAAGCACCCCTGCTTCCAACCCTCATCTATGGTCATGAGCTGTGGGTCTGACTGAAAGACTGACTGAAAGAACGAGATTTACGGATGCAAGCAGCAGAAATGGGTCCACAGGATAAGGAGCTCAGAAATCCGAGAGGAGTTCAAAGTAGAGCCACTGCTGCTCTGCACTGAGAGGGGTCAGCTGAGGTGGTTCGGGCATCTGGCCAGGATGCCTCGGGCATGTCTGTCTAGGAGAAGACTGCAGGGAAACCCCGGAAGAGTGTGTGGACTGCTGCCCCTGCGACCCGGACTCAGATAAGCGGATGAAAATTATGAACAATTTCGGAACTGCCCAGCTGTTATGTTTAAGTTCACGTGTGCACAGTTTGTCCAAAAACTCAAGGCCTTTTGACATTATTAAGTCTGTCTAACACTCCCATTTCCATCAACCTTTACTGCTTTATCCTTCACAGGGTCGTGGGGGCACTGGTGCCAATCCAAGCTGACATAGGGCGAAAGGCGGGGTACACCCTGGACAGGTTGCCAGTCATCACAGGGCCACATAGAGACCCTTTTATTGACATGCATTCTCTCATTTCGCAATGTCTTAAGTCATTCAGCCAAATCATTTCCAGATTAAACATTAAGTTATTAAGAATGTAGTAAGTCTTTTACTGATTCCTGATTCATACTGATTAATTTTTATTGTTTTTGTGATGAGATAAAGTGAAACACAAAGAGCTGCTGTTGTGTTGAAGAAGCCTGTACAGGGCACAGTTCAAGTCACAGGCCGCCCTGCTCTAATACCTACACATGTATAGTCACATCATAATGTGTTGGTGTTGAAGGTGGAATTATGCAGCTATAGCTTCTTTAAAAAGCTCACCTGTCACTCTCTGGAACAGAGCTCATGAAGAATGCAGTCTTGTTCTTTTTATAGCTTTTATTTGTCCTAGCTAATCTCCTATGCACACACCTAGGCCTCAATCTTCCCTGTCAGGTACTGAGGCATCACGCTGGATGCAGGCCCGGTCTGGGAACTGTTTGAGCTAAAACACACAAGACTTGGCTGTTGATTTAATACACTCAAGTCTATTTTGACGAGGACAAAACGCTGATATCTGCATCAGCAGTCTGTGGTCAGGTAGTAGATTTCTTCTTAACCAGCAGTAAATAAGCACTGAAGTGAAGACTCGAGATCTGAGTTATTGTTATCCACCAATTTAAGACTCCCTTTTCTCTTTACTTAGACTTTAAGTAGTTAAGTACATGAGTTTTTCTGTTGTTTGGAATTTCCTGTTCTGTTTTAGATTAGTTTTTTTGTTGGTTTGGCCTTTGTGTAATGTTTCCATGTACAATGGATTTCAAGTTGTTTCACTTGGTAAATCTTTATTTGTCTTGTCTAATAAACTCCCTATTGTACTTGCCTGTGTGTGTATGTGTGGAGTTTTATTTTCCCCTCTTGTATTTTCTCCCTGATCCTGATCTACACCTGTTCCTGATTGTTTTCACTTGTTTGTTTTCACTTGTTTCTTGTTATCTAAACTCCCCTTAAGCCCACTTCATGCTACACTGTTTTCAGAGTCGCTGAAGTGTTCTGCACATGGCCCGGTCACTTAAACCAACACATTTATCATATTTGTGTCTCTTATTTTGAACTACATTTAATTCATCTTGATTAGAGATGAGTTGATACAATACTTACACTACGCTCCACTGGCTACCAGTGTGTTTTAAGATTGATCTTTGGATTGCTGAGCTCTTAGGGGGCCACACGGTTGGTGTAGTGGTTAGCGCTCAAGATCCGATCGCATCAAGGGCCATGGAGTTTCTGCATGTTCTCCTCGATAGTGTGGGGTTTCTCCAGGTTCTACAGTGTCCTCTCACAGTCAGTATATGTGGCCCTGTGATGGACTGTGAAAATGTCCAGGGCATACCTCACCTTTCGCCCTATGTCAGCTGAGAATGTGGAGGATAAAGCAGTAGAAGATGAGCTAGCTGTTACTGCTGGAAGGTCCCTAAAATCAAACTGATGACCAGAGGTGACCAGGTCTTTGTGGTGGCTTTGGAGCTGCCTGCCCTGGCACATTAGATGTCCCCAGACTCTTGAGATTTTCAAATCTTTTATAAAAGTCTACGTTATCTCCTTGGCCTTTAATTCAGGTCGAGCTGGACTCCCTGTGCTCCAGGTGTTTGTCGTGAATCCTACGGGATGTGATGATTTTCTGTCCATCCATCTCTGGCTGTAATAATAATACATGATAAAACTGAAGCTGCGGGCCGTACAAAATCTGTCCCACAGGCTGGACTTTGGACACACCTGCTTTAAATACCTTGAGAGTCTTTTGCTACATGTTGGTGTAAAGAAGTCCAGAGCTCACTGGGAAAACCATGTCAATGAGCTAAAGTAGCTTCTGAAGAAAACCTGTTCCACAACTGAATTAACGCCTAATTTGTCATCATCTTTTCATTCTTTTTATCCGCACCATAGTGACGAGACAGCATTATCATTATTATTATCATGACGCTTCTCCACCTGCGCTAACTTTGAAATATGATTTAAAGGCTTTTGAAACAAAAACGTGACAACCACTGAAACCACTGAAAAAGCTTGTGTGAATGTTTGAGTGATCACATCCTCCTCTGCGTGTAGTGTGCAGCACAGGTCCAAACCAGATGTGTGTGTGTGTGTGTGTGTACGCGTGTGTGTGTGTGTGTTACTGTGTCATTGCAGAGGAATGCGCTTGGGTGCCACAGGTCTAAACACTGCCCACTCTCTGTGGTGTGGAAGGGCTTACACTCCCCATTACAGGATATGTGTGCGTCTGGCACAGAGTTCCCTCTGTGTGTGTGTATGTCTGTGAGTGGCATTACTGCCAAACTACCAACCCACTCCTGCTCGTCTGGTGCGAGCGATGACTCATGACACACACAAACACACGTTCTCACACACACCGATGCCATATTTAGAGCAGCGCAAACTTAGCACATCAAAGAAACACACCGACGGTGTGATGCGTAACACTGCAGTTAATCATCTTTGACAATGTTCGGCTGTCCGCCACACTGCCTGTTTTTAAATCAAACCTCAAAACGCACTTTTGTTCCTTGGCTTTTGGCTCGGCATGAGAGTAGCCTATTTTAATCCATCTTTCCTTTCCATGTCCTGTCGGTTTTAAGTTGGTCTTAGTGTTTTCTTATGTTGTTTTAGGTCTAGCTGTACAGCACTTTGGTTAACCTTGTTGTGTTTAAATGTGCTTTATAAATAAATTTGGATTGGATTGGAATGTTTGAAGACGGACGGAGCAGAGATGACACACGACTGACGGACATAAACAAAGCTGTTAATGAATGTTAATTGATTTAACATTCTCATTACCGTAACTCCTCGACTGTTTTGTGATATCTAGAAAATTCAAAAACGATGGACTGGCGATCTGTCCAGAGTGTGACCCCACCTTTTGCCCTATGTCAGCTGAGATTGGCGCGGCAAGAAGAAGATAGATGAATGGATGGATACCGGAAAGCAGAGAAATAGAGCTTTGCGCTCATATACTTGTCATTACGGTAGAACCTCAGGACGTATGTGGAACGAGCGTCCAATCACAGTCAAGATTCACATCAGCTTCTTTGTACCGTAATTCCTAAACGGTTGAATAACTGCCAGGATATGGAAAATGAAAGTTATCTTGGGGAAAAAAGTGGCAGAAAAAGAACTTTTCTACAGCCATAAAATATAAATAAATCATGATTATCATGATGGTCATAAGAGGGTTACGCTTTTCCAGCCTTTACGGCACTAAAGGTCCAGGAAATGCAGACCATGTCACAACACCCAGCCAATCATATCTGCTCATGCAAAGCGTCGACATAGCTGCAAAACATTTTAGCTAATCCTGAGTCGGGTCACATGATTAACAGCAGTCACACCCAGCTGGTTTTCTTGGGATTAGAGCTCTCCATTATTTTTCAAAAAAAACAATTATCTTTTACCACAGTTTCAACATCGCAAATATGTCACACGCAGTATGTCACAAATCTAACACATGCTATCCTCATCTAGTCTAACCCTAATGTTTCAGTTCACTTTTTTGAATTTTAATATGAAATTTGGCAGAATCCTCACACTGAGGAGTCCGGGTATTTTGTGGATTACAGTATTTAAACATATATTGTGGCATAAACTGAGAAAAAATATGACGGCAAACTTCAGTAAAACAGGAGGAGGAGGAGACTGATAATCAGAGGATTTAGTGAAGAAGTATTAATAAATGATTACACAACAATGTTCTATTTCAGTCCCTAAAGTTATTTTTATGTGTGCATCTCAAGTGCTTTATGTATCTTTCACATTAGAAAAGAACATATTTAGAACTCATCCACTTCAAAACATTCAAAATATTATTTTGTTGTAGTTCATTTGATTTGAAATTCCCTGTGTTGACTTCACACAGATGCTGATACTAATATTTAATTTATCAGTGTATATAACCATACTTGGACTTTACTGCGTTTTAATTGACGACCCCTGGTTCAGATCGTAGGCAAATGGAGTTCATCATATTTGCTCTACAAGATTTTGGAAACTTAAATTTAAAGTTCTGTTTTATATATAATTTTTGGATTAAATGTACAAATACACATAAAAAGAACATGTAGAGTCAGTCATTATTGACACATAAACAACATTCTCTCCACATTGATCTTCTTGAGTTCTTATTTTATCAGACAGTTGCTCCATTTTCTAAATTTCAGTCACTTTTTTCAACCACTACGCTTTTTTTTTACAGGCTACTAATACGGTTTAGAGTAAATTTAATCATGTTCTTGTAACACCAAATGAGGAGTCATTTGTTTTTTCCTTTTCTTTCAAAGTGTTTTTGAAGCCACGTGTGTTTCTGTGACGACACGTACCAGTGAGCTGCTTCTCCTGGTGAAAGACTGAGTCGTGTGTGTGACGTCCTCGCTGCTGCAGTTCAGACCTTTAACCACTGCAAAGACAAGATCACAGTCAAAAACATACAAGGAATTTGCCTTGTTTTGGAGCAAGATATAAAAAATGTGCTGGGAGTTTGGACCTCACGCGTTTACTTGCACTCTGTCCTGTGTAAGTTAAATAGACAATGTCGTGTCCCACATAAAACGTATGTCTCTGTCCCTCATGTACTTGACTGGGATCTGGTCACCGTGATGGTGGCATCAGACATCATCAGGCATCATCTGGTTGTGTGATCACTAAAGAGGGGAACGTACAGGGTAAAGTGAAGGCAGTAGGAAAGCTGATGTTTTTTCTCACGGTTTCCAGGATACAGGCCCTCCACACTTTCCCCTATACAATCACATTCACCAAATTGTGGTTTTTAGTCAGAGCTAAGTTTTCCTTTTCCGTTTGGCTTCAGAGCAGGTTTCATTTTTACACACTGCTGAAAGAAGGAGCGCGAGAATGACGGGAGAATCTGGGTAGTTGTGAGGAGGGGAGAGGAGGTGGAGGAAAGAGCAGAGAATGATGTCCATTTTGTTCAACAGAAGATTACGTGCTGACACACAGTGTGACTGACAGCTAGTGTTGTCAAATGTAGATTTGTAGTGGGTGACCTCAGTCAGACCCACTCCTGTTCTTCCACTTATCGTTACTTCTGGTTTTGTTCCCCACCTCAGTGGTTTGACGTGTGCTCATATAGAGCTGTACGTCATCTGCATAGCGGTGGCACTTTTGACCATCGTGGTGAATGATGTGACCAAGCAGGAGTCTTTTTAAAGCTCCAGAGACTGTTTTTGTTTTTGTTTTAGAACTTGTAATAATCTCAAAGTCACCAAAACTGCTTCACTGTTTGCGTGAGAGACTTCTAGTGGTTAAAAAAAAGGATGTTTTATTGTTAGGTGTTAGCTTTTGGCATTGACATATGGCCAAGTGGAAGGGAATTGGGCTAATAATTGGAGGGCTCCCTAGACAGCTCAAGGGATGAGGTTCCTCTGAGCAAGGCATGTTATTTTTGGCTGAAATACAGAAGTTTTTATCCACATAGAAACGGAACACAACATAAACAATCTCCTTCTTTGTGCCTCTGTAAAAGTTTACCGCAAACTCGGCATCGTTTCAGGAAATGACTTGGACAAAAAAAATAGACATGGAAACAGGCATTTATAGATCTTTATATTCTATATTTTTAATTCATGGAGTTTCATATTTGTAAAGGCCATAAAAAGCCCAGAAAAATCTTATTTCACAAAGTGACATCACAGCTGTGTACGAGCACAACAGAGTGTGGCCATGTGGCGTCTCGGGAACGACGCTTCCTGTCAGGGAAGCCTACGATGTGAAAACTTTACGAGAAATGTCAATAAATGAAGATGATGGGGAGATTTTCTTTTACATCGTTTTATACGAAGCAGGTATAATAGTACAAGTGACAGCAAATGCAAGAGAGGGGTGGGGCAAGTTTCTTCGAGAGCTCTATATTTTCTCAGGTGCTTCATGATGTTGTTTCAAAGTGTTTTTCTTATTTAAGCACATTTTAATCTCTGCATTCACCAAGAAAACATTCAAAGACGTCGCCTTTTAACACCTGGCAGAATTCTCAGAATTGTCTGAGTGATTGATCTCACCACAGCAGATCCCTCCTCCTCCTCCAGTGTCACCACATTTTACTATGATGACACACAACACACACACACACACACAAACAAAACAGTCTATGACAGCTGATAAACAGATACAATATGTTCTACTCAGAGTTAAAACTGTCCCAGGTTTTGAAATGTGTTTCCAGACTCTCACAACATTTGCTACACAACAGTGTTGTTGTTGTTGAAATGTGTTCGGTTAATCGTGTATATGAATAGAGCTGCATCCATCGATATCAAGACACATTACAGTTTCCTACATAAATTGTGCAATTTTACCAAATAAATGATGTCCTGCATATATTATGTACTTGTAATAAATGTACTTTTATCACATTTACTGCATAAATTGGGTACCTTTACTACATTTCCTACATAAATTATGTATTTTTACTAGATTTCCAACATAATTTATGTATTTTTACATTTCCTGCATATATTGTGCACTTTTACTAAATATATTGTGTACTTTTACCAAATAGTGTACTTTTACATTTCCTAAATATAGTGTGTACTTTTACTAAATATATTGTGTATTTTTACCAAATAGTGTACTTTTACATTTCCTAAATATAGTGTGTACTTTTACTAAATATAGTGTGTACTTTTACTAAATATAGTGTGCACTTTTACTAAATATATTGTGTGCTTTTACTAAATAGTGCACTTTTACATTTTCTAAATATATTGTGTATTTTACTACATTTTCAGCATAAATTGTGCACTTTTACTAAATAAATTGTATACCAGAATGCACCATTTTGTTTGCTTGTTTGCTTTTAAACCACACAAAACGACGGCAGGTGATTTACTCAGGGCAGTAATGGAATACCTGACACATTGTGCAGGTATTTGTTTTGGTCTGCAGCATTTGGTAATCCCTGTGCGTCTGACTCACATGTGGTCACGTACGCTGCCATGTGATTACACGGCAGGTTAGAAACGTCAACCATTTAGTGTCACGTTTTAATCCCAGGAACTTTACAGTTTAGATTTATGATACAAAGGATTTTGGGCAGATTATCATGCTGTCAGACATGTCTGGCCTTTCTGGCCCAAGAGGAGACTGGATGATGTACAAACAGACATAGTGATTAACAGTTTGGAGACCTTGTAAGGACTTTATCTCCTTATTTCTTTATTGACAGAGACTTTTGTGTTTGACTGAGGTGAAAGAAACGAGATCAAGTCAGCATCTCAGCATGAACATCAAAAACTTACAGGTCTGGACAAAAAAAAACACACCCGGATTATGCAGAGTGCCCCAAAAGGTCTGTATTTAAAACCTGAGATCTTGCCTGATGGCCGGGAAAAGTTCATCGGCAGCAATGATCACGACATTTTACTACAAAAAACTGATTGCTATCCATTTCTTTTAGGGGAGCACGATATTGGACTTTTTGTAGATATCCGATATGCCGATATATCGGCAGTTTGGGCCGATAATTGATAATGATATAAACTATATGGTCAAAAGTATTTAAGTATTTAAGTATTGAAATCAAGTGTTTCAATCAGTCTTTGTGCTTGAGGCCTCGTATCTCCAATGAAGGACAATCTTAACGCTTCAGCAAACAGTTTGAGGAAGACCCTTTTCTATACCAACATGGCTGTACTGGTGCACAAAGCAACAACTATAAAGACATGATTTGACTTTAGAGTTTGGTGTGGAAAAACTTGACTGTGCCGCACAGACCTCAACCTGAACTTTAACCCCATCAAGCACCTTTGGGATGAACTGGAACAGAGATTGTGAGCCAGACCTTCTCATCTCCAACATCAGTGCCTGACCTCATCAATGCTCTACAGCATGAATGGACACAAATTCACATCGAAAAAACCTCAAAACCTTGTGGAAAGCCTACCAAGAAGAAGTGTGGAAGCTGTTATTGCTGCAAAAGAGGGACCTAGTGTTTGAGTCATAAGTAATTTCCGGGGAACTTGGTGCCCCAATAATATCTACATCCCTGATTTCTTTATATCAGTTAAACTATTTTTGCCAACAGAACTTTTTGATACTTATCATGTAACAATCAGTAGAGTGCTAGTAGTAAACATTCACGGCATACATATACCACGCAATATGTTGGGGCAACTTGTATTTTTGTCAGCTGTATTCATAAAAAAGGAAGATGTGAAGAGCAGTTGGAAACAAACAAAGAGGAAAACGTCTCACCAAATCCCAAAAGATCCTGAGGACAGCAATGTCTGCCATAAAGCGAGCATAAAAGATGGTGCTATGGGCATTCACAGGCAACAGGTTTTGTTTCTACAGCGATCAGAATCTAGCTAACTTCAATATCTTGCTTATCTTACATGCTTTTATTGCGATGTTTAAGGGTCTCCAGAACAGGATACAGGGAAGTTTATCAAAAAGTTGAACATGTCAGTCTACTCCAGGTCTGCAATAAAATTTGCTCCAGCTGTTTCCATTCTGGTGAAGGTATCTGACCCTTATAAAGCCCCCTGGTGAGAAGCAGCAGGGGGCGTTGTAAGGGTCAGATATCTTCTGCAATATATTGCTCGATCTCCGTGGATTAAAAGAGTGCGAGGAACTCTGATGGCTTGAAACTGTCAGTAACTGATTCAGGTCCACTGAAGCATTCACAACCTGTTAGAGCTGTATCACAGAATTTATTGATCACACGTAAAGCTTCTTTTCTCTCATTAAATCGTTTTAACATTCAAATATACATTACATCTGTGGTAATAGTAAAGCCATGTCTTTCTGTGATATTCTTATGATTGGAAACTACTGTAATTAAAATGATTTACAGATGTTTTTGAGTATAGATGTTGCAATTATCCTTAAGACACTGTATTAGGACATGCAGTATTGGCTCCTACCTTACTTAAACACTTTCATTGAGGAGGGTTGTATTTTGCACCACATTTTCCTGCCATCATGGCGGCGTAAACAAACCGAATCCTGTGATATATGGAGCTCTGTTCTAGTTGAAGCACAAATATAGAGAATAAAATGGGTCGCGAGCTGGATCTTTGAGGAACAGCACATGGCAACACAGCTGTGTCTCACACATGTTCACACACTGACACTGATACAAAGGAGAACCACTCCAACACCGCCCTAGAAATGCCAAACAGGTGATGAGGCCTTTGTATTAGAATGTGTTGATCAAGCTGAACTGAATGCTGAACTAAGGTCCAAGACAAACAAAACAAAAATTCTCTTCTGTTATTCCAGTATTCCAACAAGTGGAACAAGTGACTGTTTTAAAGTTTGTAAACAGGCCTGTGGTTGTCTGACAGGGAGGGGTCAAGGTTTGTTTCCCTCTATCGAATAATAGTGTTCTTAAAATAAAATTAGAACTATGTCAAACAGAATGTCACATGTGCACAAAATAGGGCGCACACGTGGGTCAGTACATCCACAGTACAATTTATTTTTTTCTTTTTCTTTTTTAAATATATAACATATGTAACGTTATTTAATCCCTGCATTATGCTAGGTTAACCACTCTCCCCAGTGAACATACACACATTTAGATTTGCTGGTTGAAAAGTGGTAGAAATCTTTGGAAAGTGAGCGTTGTGTTACAGTTGTAAACATTCTTTTGTTTTGTCTATCCTCACGCATGTTATCTTACAGCTTTCACAGGGACAGAGAGACAGTGGAGCGACAGTAAACAATGATGACCAAATGGGGCGTTGCTTCCGATTGGCATGTGTTGGGGACAATGTTGGATTTTTTTCTGTGAAAGGACGAAAATGTCACGCACGGTTCAATCGAGCCAAGGCCGTAGTGCAATCCAGTCAGTCAATCGGACAACTTGCCAAGTCCAAGTATACATGCGTAGGAGAAAATCCATTGAATCAGTTTCCTGTTGACCTTTACATCGCGTTTAAATCGTTCTCTCTTGCTGACACCATCATGTTGATTGTTCTTTCCCAGCAACAGTTCTGCAGTTTATACGTCATCTCCTTCTACTTCCAGGTCAAAGAACAGGGGAGGAAATTTTGGTGCGTGCGCAGAACAGATTCCAGTCTGTCTATGTGTTTACATGCAGGAGTAATGGGATTATGAGTTGCATTATGCAGGTATGTTGGTCCAACTAAAACTGGTTTGATTTTAGTTGGACTAACATGACATTAAGAAAACTTACATGCATGTAAACGCAATGAGTAAGACCTATTTGGTGGCGTCCATCTTGTCATTTGGCTATCACACTGATGATCCCTCCAGGGAAAACATGTCATAGTTGTTTTCTTGTCCAAATTGAAGTAAAAAGAAAGTAGGATTTGCTCTCGAGTTCCACCCACAGGTTCATACACCCTCTTTCAGATTACCCTATAATTTACCAATTGGCTCACCATGATCTTTCGCTTCAAAGAATGGCGACACCAGTTCTACGTGCTGAATCAGACAAAAAGGCCAACTGTGTTTTTTTACTGTCTCATGGCCAACAGTGTCCCGCAGGCTTTACTCTTTGACAAATGCCAATTAAAAAGTACCCAATTACATGAACACTAGAGGTGTTTTTCTTTCTCACACTAGTGAGAACAACCTAGGTCTGCCAACCCCTCGTTATAAATCATACCGACTTAGCCAAACCAGAACTACTTGTCCTGTATTTTACCATGCACCGGATCAGCACATGAGCTACAAGGGCCCCAGTAACAGCGTTAAGATAAGAAATTCAAGTGATCGATTGAAACTGCTTGAAACTTCACTTCCACCCTCAAACGGCACCAACGGATATTCCGTTTATCTGTCGCTTGACAGGCTTCAAACTTGGCAGGTGACTGACTAAGGGCACCAGTGCATATAGTGCAACATTTATTGTAGTGAAGATAAGAAATAGCAGTGGAAATTTCAAAAAGCACAATGGAAATAGTTTGTTCCTCAAATAACAGTCGCTTGACAGGCTTCAAACTTGGCAGGTGACGCACTTTTCCACTACATGGTCCTCGGCTCGGCACGGCACGGCACGGCACGGCACGGCACGGCACGGCACAACACAACTCTACACGGTTTGTTTGGTTTTCCATTGCAATATCGTAACTCCTCAACGTTGGTGGGGTCATCACCGCACGGCTGCAGGAAACTGCCGTGACTTTGTTTTCTACGTGACACAAACACACAAACAAGTGACTTACTTTGGGTGTAACTGAATCATTAGAATCAGTGGATTAAAATAATTTGTCTTGACACAGTCACTGAACTGAAATACCACTGAACGTGGTCATGATTGGGCTCAGAATCGCCGGGTTTTGGCAAATAAATACACCAGACTCCTCTGTTAAATATTGACATTTTAGACATTTCCTTTGCTAAATGTAGGAGATTAACGCAGGTTTTCAGGATTTTTAAGTATTTTTTCTTTTTTCTTTTCGCACTCATGACTCTTCCAGTCAGTTGATGTCACGTATAGTATTGGCTCAAAATACCAGGTAGTATCGCTAATGGAAAAATATGGAAAAATGAAAAATGTAATACAAAAAAATGATAGCGAGTCGAGTCGTGCAGCACCATCCGATTTTCTGTTCCCCAGTCTGTTCCTCATTAAGAGTTGCTTGACAGGCTTCAAACTTAGTGGGTGACTTACTAAGTGAAGCAGTGAAGACTTTGACGTTGTCTGGATAAGAAATGCAAGAGATATTTGTAGAAATTGCTTAAAGCAATGCTTTCCTCACCCATCGCACCAATAGACTGTAAAACGATTAGCAAGACTGGCTTCAAACTTGGCAGGTGACTCACTAAGGGCACCGGTGTGTGCAGTGCAGACTTTGACGTTGTCTGGATAAGAAATGCGAGAGATATCGGTAGAAATTGAAGAGATATATTGCCAAAAGGGACATGGCAACATATGACAGGCTTTTCTGCTCCGAGACGAAAAGTGGGGTTGACAAAATTACACACTCCCTTTTTTCTTTTTCACCTTTTTAAATATGTTATTATTGTGTGTAACAGATTAGGTCAATTGGACACCCTAAATTGACCATAGGTGTGAGTGTGAGAGTGAATGGTTGTTTGTCTCTATGTGTGTGTGGCCCTGTGATGGACTGGCGAACCGCCTATCACCCTATGTAGCTGAGATGGGCACAGCACCCCCCGCGACCCTCTGGTGGAGGATAAAGCGGTAGATGATGGATGGATGGATTATTGTGTGTTTTTGATCTGTGGGGAACGGTAAATTGTCTCCATGCATGAGTGTGTATTTATTGACGTGTGACATTAAATGGAATGTGATTTCGCAAAGGGGAGAAGAGGAGATGAAGTCACAGTTGGAGGACAAAGGTGAGCGTGAGCTGGAATGAAATAACGCAATGTACCTAAAAACTAATTAGGCCATTTAATCTGTTGTGTAAGTAACTAGAATTATAAGCAGCACAACACAATAACATGTGCGACTGAAGTGAGCCGCCGGGTATACGAAATGCATACACCCAAATATTACCGACGTGTTTGTTTCTGACATGGCAAACATAAAAGAGGAGGATGAGGGAGAAACAAAAGAGACAGAAAGGAGGGTGTGTGTTGGAGAGAGAAGAAGAGAACTTTAAATTGTAGCTGCAGCCAGTGTGAGAAATGCAGCTGTGTGTTTTATTATTGACCAGCATGAGCCTATGATTTCTTTTACAGCTGATAATATTAGTTTGCTATATGAACCCAGATGGGTTTGTATAAATGTATTTATGTGTGGGACTGTGTAGTAGTTTGGCTTGTTTCACACAGGGGACGGCTGAGTGGGGACCATGCAACGAAAACACGGGAACCACAAGGGTCGAGTTAAAAGGGAATTTGGTTTGGCTGCCGTTAAGCGGCATCTGGTGGATCGAGGGGAAGCCAAATTACGATGGAGTGCAGGAGGAAGCCGACTGTCAACATGTCAAAAACTCTGTTGTGTTCATCTCCCCTGACGTTTCTGCAGCATCACTAATCAGCTTCCTGGACGGAGATAACATGGTGAATTTGAAGGGGGGAAAACCCTCACATGCGAGTCACACAGGGGTGTAAAGGTCAACTCAAACACGACTCACAAGAGACTAGGGCTCTCACTTTCTGTTCAAAACAAATCAAGCTTGAACAAATTCACGACCCATAACGACCCATAATTTGTTTGAATAAATACAAACACGCCACACAGTCAGTGTAGTGGTTAGCACGCTTGCCTTTGCAGCAAGAAGACCCGGGATTGCGTCTCACGGTCAGAAGAAGGGCCTTTCTGCATGGAGTTTGCATGTTCTCCCCATGTGTGTGTGGGTTTTCTCCAGGTTCTCCGGTTTCCTCCCACTGTCCAAAAACATGCAATATGGGGATTAGGTAAATTGGACACTCTAGATTGACTGTAGGTGTGAGTGTGAGAGTAGACGGTTGTTTGTCTCTGTGTGTCCCTGTGATGGACTGGTGATCAGTCCAGTATGTGACTCCGCCTTTCACCCTCTGTCAGCTGAGATTGGCGACGCTCCGTGACCCTCATGTGGAGGATAAAGTGGTAGAAGATGGATGGAAGGAAATCCAAACACCCCGCACTGCCATAACCAAACATCACATTTCTCATTACTTTATTAAGCATCCATCCATCCATCGTCTACTCCTTTATCCTTCACATGAGGGTTGCGGGGCCGCTGGGATTGGCAGGGTCACACCCTGGTTCACCCCATTTCTCATCACCAAAAGCAGATGATTGCCGTCATATAATATGGTAGCAAACCTTACCAGTGCTTTCAGCTGGATCCTGGTCTATTGCTAGTGGTACGGCCAAGTTCAGTACGGTATGATTTGGAACGGTAAAGCCCTGGGTCAGGCTTGCCTTCACCTGTAGGCGGGTTGGCTGCTTCAGTGAGATACACAACGTGACGTTGTACCGGTGTGACGACAATGGAGAACAAGATTGAATACTAGTCTAACAGTACCATACCATTTTACTCTGGTACCCCAAGGGAAGGGTGCCAAAGAATGGGACAGTTGGGGCTGGTTATCTTGGTAATATTCCTAATAGAAACACTAAAAAATATGTGCCGTACCAAACTCTTCTACTCAGTGGAAACACATGTTATGTGACTGCAGTATGCAGTATCAACCTAACCTTAACCATAACACTAATCTGTTACTGATTAGTGTTATTTTTCTTGTTATTTTTCTTTATTTTTTTCATTTTGCTGACTTCTGGTGTGGTTCTGAGTGATCTGAGTGAACTTAAATTGCATTTCCCCCCCCTTCTCATTAAATGAAAGAAGCCCTAACCTATTGTCTAGCACTTAAAATTCCATTCTCTAAATTCTCTAAATGTTCCTGTGGTAGAACACCTCCCGGCCACAGGTTTGCCGTGGTGATTTCATTGCACACAAATATAAATGTTTTAAATATGAATGAATGTCGTTTACATTGTGCCAAACTTGTCAACTGAAACTGAAGCTTTAATTAAAGCATGTGTAAAGCAATAAAAGAGTTTGAGAACCACTGGTTTAAACAAAGTGGTTTTTGTGTTGTTTTTTTATATATATATATATATATATAAGAGCAGTTAACGCGACAGTCTGTTTTTTTTATAATATTTAAAACATTTTTCTTAATTGTTAGGAACGAGTGAGCATTAACCCTTCTGTTACTGTCCTGTCGTCGCTGACATTGGCACAGCACCCCTGCATGACCCTCGTGTGGAGGATAAAGCGGTAGAAGATGGGTTGATAGATACCAGAAAGCAGAGAAATAAGAGCTTTGCGCCCATATACGTGTCATTACAGTAGCCCTTGGGACTTCTGCGGAACGACTGTCCAATCAAAGACAAGATTCACTGGCGCCTCACACGTTTGTGATGTCAGCGTCTTCCTAAACGGTTAAATAACTGAATAACTGCCAGATATAGAAAGTGAAAGTCATCTTGGAAAAAGGGGGGCAGAAGAACTCAATCATTGAACATTCTTGGACAATTCTACAGCCATAAAATCAAATTAAATCCAAGCGACCAGAATATCATGATGGTCATAAGAGGGAGAAAGACGTTGCACCGAGACAGAATGCGGAAATGAAACCAGAGCCTTATGCTGGGATCAGACTACACGATATTTGGTCTTTCATGTCAAATATGACCCTGACCACTCATTGTTCATGACACTACGCAAGTTCGTAGCGACGTTCGTATCGACGTAATAATCAGGTGGTCTTAGAAATCGGCCTGGATTTATGTAGTCTGATCCTGGCATTATGGTCCCCCGCTGTACCAGGTAAGATATCTGGTGCCCCAAACATACACCCATGATAAAGTTAAGCACAACCCTGGTTCAGTGTTTTTTTGAAGATCTGCTGTGGTGACCCCTAAAGGGAGAAGCCAAAAGAAGAAGAATGTTCTGGGGGCACAGTATTATATCTAAATATATATTATATCTATATCTACCAGTATTCAATTTTTCCACCTTTTTCTAACAGACCAAATGGGCAAATCGGTTTAACTGATAGTTAAACCATTTCCTCAAACACAAGTACAAAACTGTTTTTGTTCTATTTGGTAACATATTACTGACAAACTGCAGAGGCTTATATTTACTGGATTTTTTTTTGGTGAACTCAACTATTTAAATTCCTAATGTAACCAGTAAGTTGAGGTTCACTCCTGTATTCTGTTTAAGACCACACACAGATGTTAGTTCCAGTGAAATGTATTAGTGTGGAAGTATTTCTTTCTTCTTTAGGACTTTTTTCTGGCAAAAAAACAAAACAAAAACTGACCTTGTCAGGACAAGTAGTCCACATGAAGACTAAAAGCTGGTCCTTAATAGGCATAAGCTTATTTCTGAGTTAACTTTAGAGCCAAGATTTGAATTGTGGTTAGGTTAATGTTAGGGTTGGGCATTGACTGGTTACAATTAAGGTTCGGTACATAACGGTTTGGTGAGGCCGTCCAAATTAATGGAAGTCAATGGTGTTTTAAGAAGAATAGATGCTAAAACGTATGTGTGTTTGTTGGTGTGTGACTGGAAGCCAAGCTACTTTGAATATCTCACAGTGAGGAAACTGTGAGGATGTTATTCTTCCCTCCCTGCACTGCCAAAGTCTGCAGGCCTTCAAGGAACCCATGTAAAATACACTGGATATATAAATAATTTCCACAAAATGGTTTGCTCCAAAGTGGACATTGCCAGCACTTTCACACTCTCCATCTGCCTCAAAAAGAAACTTTATTCCCGTGATGATGATGAAGATGACGCACCTCATTGCCGCATCACCAACACGTCCCTGCAGTGTCTCACATGTCCACTGGAGCTGCTCCAGAAGTGGAAACAACTTCCAGCAGTTGTTTTACACAAAACCCTAATTGCAACCAGGTTATGTTTGCTATCAACTTAATAGAGGACATATTGGTAATTTACATATTGGCAAGTCACATGACGCGTTGAGACTAAACATCACTGTATCAGTGAATTGTTCACAGATTGTTCACACATCTGAGCTAGCATCCAACTGCATTAACTCCACTTTCATTTAATTCACAGAAATTTGTTTCTAAAACACTTTTTGCATCAAATTTGTTTTCAAAGTCAAAGAATTACGGAGGCTCTAAAGTTCCCAAAAGTGATTCATTTTTTCCAGGATTTTGGAGGATTCTGATATGAATAAAGTCAAAGTCAAAAGAAAAAGTCAATTTCTTTAGCCGTCAAAATACTGAATACCAATTCTTATTCTGACCACATGGAATAATTGACTATATGCACCGTCTCTTCCTGGTTTCCAATAAAACAGTCCAACTATTACAACTACTTATGGACACCCCCTTAAACAATGTGATCCCATCAGCCATTTCAGATCACTGCAAACGAGAGAGCCACGTAATGAATTGGGAAGAGGCCAGAGTTATTCGCGCAGAAGAAAACTGATACCAATGGGTGGCTCATGGAGACAGTGGACATAAGGAAACATGCACACAGGATGATGAACCGGGATGAGGGAGCGTACATGCTGTCACACACCTGGAGGGCCATCCTGGGGGAGCAACCGGACAGCAGGAGGCGCGGTCAACCCGTCCAATCTGACAGAAGGATCCCGTCTGATAAGGCACGTGACCACCTAACATCGGGTGACAGTTCTGAGGAAGGGAGAAGATACACGCTGAAACTGGTTACCAAAAGAGAACTTACTATTGTCTAAAAAACAAACCAAAAAACCAGCCAACCGATTTTCTCTGCATGGTTAACAGTCAAGACTCCATAAAAAGATAACAGGGCGGTTTGATACAGTGACTTCAGACGCTGTTCACTTTAGTCACATTTAACCAAAACCACCAACGTTTACTATGAATAACCAAAGTGTCTTGTGTTGGGTGCACCAGCATTTTTACCACAAACATCCAACACAATCACCATAAGAACATAATCCAGTCAAAGTAATCCAAAGACATTTCTGTAGCGCTCAGAGATTTGATAAGTTATGTTCTGTGGGAGTATTTCACTGTTGGCCTCAATCTTTCCTGAGGAATTTATTTTGGCAGCGGGTCAACCGCCTTTTGTCCCACTTGCTGAAAAAAAATTAGTTCATGTTGAGACAATGTCAGAAGCTTGTGAAATGCACCATGTGAAGTCAACTGTCCATAACTGTAAGCAGTTATAGTCGTGAATTTGACACTTTAAAGGCCAGTGTTGGTTCAGTAACAGAGACTGTAGACCAGTTCTTCACAACACTGGCTACCTGTTTTTTCAGCAGCATTATTCCAAATATTTAAGACACATTTTGTATTTAAAAAGTAAGATAAAATAGAAATTGGGGGTTGTAAGTTATGGCCCAAGACTGAAATTATTAGAATTTGGAGGTGATCCCTATTCCTTCTTATGTTATGGGTGTACTGACACTGGGAAACCCAAGCAAGGTACCCAACCCCCATTGATTTTCCTCAGTTCTAGGAAGGTTCCTAGAAGATGAAGGGTGAAATGCAGAGGACGTCCATCCATCCTCTACCGATTTATCCTCCACGTGAGGGTAACGGGGGGCACTATGCCAACTCAGCTGACATTGGCCGATAGGCGAGGTCACACCCTGGATAGATCACCAGTCCACTGTAGGGACACAATGGTTCGACATAGGGCCTTTCTGTATGGAGTTGGCATGGGTTTTCTCCAATTTACTGCCAGAGATTCCCAGATTTTAAATCAGTGGTTATTCCAAGGACCAGATTGAGACACAAAGCTGATGGAGCTTTTGCTAGTGTTGTAGTACTCGAGATTGGTCCGAGACGAGACCGGTCTCGAGACCACTTTTTGAGTGTAAATACCTCCAAAAGAAAAAATAGCACAACGTGTAAATTCTGCAAAGTGACGCTAACGGAGACGGCTGGGACCACGTCAAACTTTTACTGCCTCTGTCTTGGTCTTGTCTCGGTCTCGACCCCTCAAAGTCTTGGTCTTGTCTCAGTCTCGACCCCTAACTGAAGAAAACAAAACGTTAACATGAAAAATGCAGCATTTCTCTGTTTATTCACAACATAGAGAAAGGTCAAAGGTCATAAAGTCTATGTATTGAACACGGATGCAGTATCTCTCAACGTAGCTTCCACTGTAAACTCCCTCTTCTTCAGCCAAGTAACTTAAACCCAAGTTTCCCCTCATTCATTTGAGCAGCGCCCCCATGAGGACACATGAAGCAGCGACGCTCACGTCCAGTGTGAACACACCATGAAACAGGTTCTCAGCTCCTGAGTGAACCCCAAACAAAGTGTTTAAAAGCCACACAGTCATGACTGCATGATGCTTAAATAAAATAAAATAAAATAAAATAATACAAAACAAAAGGATTCATGTGGCTCTGGTGAAATTACAAGCACTGAGTACAACCAGCGTCATGTGATTTACATCCTCGTGGATCAAGCTGCTATTATCAAAGCATGGACACACAGACAGACAGTGTTGTTTAATGTCAACCTCTCTGACTTCTGACACATAAACATATTCCAGCAGGGATCCTGCGGTGGATTTTATTTGCTATTTCAAGTTTTCAAAAAGAACACACGACATAATGACCGGCCTTGAGAAAATGACTCAAATATTCTCGCTGTCTATGCCACATGTGGGGTCCCCCCAGGCCCCCCCAGGCCCCCCCACCCCAAACCACCACCGCTACAACCACTACACTCACCCCCCCACCACCCTTTTTTCGAGGACCACGCTTGTCTGTCTATTTTTATCCTGTTGTAGAAGTGATTATGTGGTGCGGCAGTTCTATTTTTACTTTCCATTTTTCCACCAGAGCTCTTTCTTCTGCCCCCCCCACAGCTCGTCTCCAGCAGCAGCAGAGGAAGAAGGCCTACCCTCTCATTTAGGAAAAGGGCAATCATTTGCAAATTGCATGCTGGCTTGTGCCTAATCATAACAGCTCAACGTTATCCCCTATACAAGCACACACATACATACAACTACATTTTCTGATTTTAAAAGGTTAATATATTTTGGTTTCTTTGCTCCGTTTGACAAAGAATTTATTAAAACAAAAAAAAATTTGGTTTGTGGACAAAACAAGAAGTTTGAGAACATCAACTATTTCAAGGTTTGGGAAAAAACAATCAACATTTTCCAAACAAAATAAAAAATAGTTAGTTGCAGCTCTAATTACATACACAGGATCCCACACCTTGATTGACATCAAATTCAAGGACAGAAAGTGCTGACACAGTTTAAAATGGGAGGACAATTTGTAAGAGTGTCTTCGTCCATGGTGTCCACTGCATCTGGACAAGTGATTGTCCTTGAGATCTTGGGTCAAAGTCAGGCTTTGTCATTTGTCTTTGGTGAGACAGAGATCTGAGAATTTTCATTTCCCAGACATCACGTAGTCATTTGCTCTCTCTTTTGTTTTTAACTTTACTCACTCATTGTTCTGCACAGAATATCACGTCAACAGCAGAGAGAGAGAGAGAGAGACAGACAGACAGTGGACAGTGTCCACAACACTATTAGTGATTATGACTCCACGTTTGTCCTGCATAGGCCTAGTCTACGTACATCGAGGAACGCAGGGAATGGAACAGTAGGTGGCATCGTAACATTTACCTAAATATCTGTCACGCAGTGGGATCATTTTGTACATTTTGTGACACGATGGGAGTGCTGGTCTCAAGTCACCGTATTTTAAACAGAAGTAACTGGCATTTCTTCTTACCATCAACCAAAGCTGTTGTTTCACAACAATAACTATACTGAGTCGGACACAGTGTGGTGAGTTTCACCATTAACTTTGGGAGGTCACCAAGTTGTGTCCGGCTCTTTACAGTGTGTTGTGAAACCACACAAGACGACGGTTTCTTCTCTGCAGACATTTTTACAGCTCTGAGTGTCCACACACAAAAAATGTTCCCTGAGTGGAGTCTTGCTGCTGGCAAGTACGTTACGTCATTTGGAGAAGCTCAACACGCGTCTGTTATGCGTATCGTGGCGTGAACACAGTATAACAAATGCTGGTGCACGCAATGTAACTTCTTTCTTGCAACAAAATTCAATGACCCATGTCTATTTTAGGGTTGTAAAGTCCCGGTCGAATGGTCGATAAATCAGTCGATACGTCCTGGTTCGACTCAAATTCTGATAAGTCGACTTTTTGTCGTGTTAATTTCATACAGTCTTTGGTTAATTTGATTTCATCTGGAGGAATGTACCAAGTGCTAATAGGGGTGTTTACAGAGCACCCATGTTCCACAGATCACAGCGTGTCTTCAGAGAACACCCCCCAGTATTTTGGATCAGCCCAACCCACAGGATACAGAAAGACTACAGAACATCCGGTGGTTTTATTTAATGTTGAGCTACAGTCAGTCCTCCTCCAACATCCATGTCAAAGACATCGGCAGTGTGGCAGCATTTTACAAAAATAGATGGTGATAAAAAAGTCAAATGCAAAGTTTGCCAGCCACAGTTTGCATATCACAGCTCGACTACAAACATATCATATAAAAACAGTAAGCTAACTTGTCTTCGTTATGTTGCTCCGTCTGTTTTGAGTACATAAACTCAAAAGAATATACATAAAGAATTGGCATATTTCAATGTTTTAGTTTTAGATAATCATTGATTCGGGCACTCGCCCGCAACAACGGCATCTATTTGTGTCTCAGCCGCGAAGCTGAGCTTGCTCTGTGCAAGGACATGCATGAGACACACAGACGCACAAGATGCAAAACACTTTTAGAGCCGAGTCGAAATTTCAGGGCTTCAGTCGACCATGAATTTCTTTGGTTGATTTCAGCCCTAGTCTATTTAGGGCCATTTTCAAAAACTTTCAAGGGCCTTGAATTTTGTTTTTTTCAAAATTCACAAGGATTTCAAGGACCTGTGGGAACGCGCTGTGCAATAGACGCAGTTTTGAGGTGCATCTGCTGCACCTATCACACCGCTTGGCCTGGCCGGCATGAATATCACGCAAAAACAAACTTGCGTTGTGTCGCATCCGGTGTGAACACAGCATAACTTCTTAGTTGCAACAAAATTCAAGCACTTGCAATGGCCCATGTCTATTTACACTTGGATGGAGCAAGTGTAACTATTTCCCTCTCTCTCCCTGTGTTTCTGTGTTGCTTGGTAACATGTACCACGTCATACGTGTGCAGCAGCGTAGGTCACGGAAAAACACAGCAATTTCACAGTAATGTTCTCTGTGAGAATGTTACCTAACAATAGTTCACCAGTGAAATAAAACCACATTAAAGGCTTTAAATGTCATTTTTTTTGGTCAAGGGCTTGTTCACTTTATTATCCAATAATGTGCAATTAAAGTGTCACCTGTGCAGGCGGCATGATGTATGAACGCAGGTGAGGGGAGGAGTCCTGACATGTCCCCACAGCGACGTCAAAGAGAGAGCAATTAAGATACTCTCTTTGTTGCAGCCAGGGTTGTGAAATCATGAGGAATGAGTTGCAGCAGACAATCACACTTATAGCAGTTACAGTGAGGTGAAGTGGCCTTCAGCAGGTGAAGAACTCACGTTTTTAGCAAAAAACACAAAATAAAAAGCAGTCTACGTTTGTCAAAAGGACATTTTGCAAACAAAGGGCTAAAAGAATCCTCACCAACTCTACTTATAATGAACCAATTCATTATTCGTGAATCTAGAGACATTCAAAGATTACGACTCAGCATTTAGAACAAGGCTCTCACACGCCACTGAGATTTTTCTGAATTTTTATTTAGAATTTAATCTCAGAATAATAAATTCATCTCAGAATAATGACTTTTTGCTCAGAATAATGACTTTTCCAAGAATTTAATCTCAGAATTCTGATTTCTTTTCTCAGAATTCTGACTTTTTTCTCAGAATTTAAACAGAATAATTACTTTTCTCTCAGACTTTAAAGAGAATAATTACCTTTTTCTCAGAATTTAAACAGAATCAATTTTTGCTCAGAATTTACTTGTGAATACCTCATTTATTTATTTATTCAAAGAACTTCACCTAAAATCACAAAGAATTGAAAAACTGGATTAGAACTGGTTGTCAAAACAAGTTAGTTTTTTCCCTCCTTATGAAAGCTTTATAATTGTCTCCTTCATCCATCAGAGTGATGGAAAGTCAAGTGATGTAAATGTTTACACTAACACACAGATAAAGAAGCATATGCACATCCTCCTCATGCACATACTATAACAAACGGCAACATCTGTCAACATTAAGTATCTAATTTTCCATTTTCAGAGCAGTGGTCGAATTGATGTCTATAGCAGTCAATGGCAGCCAATAACACACAGTCTCTCATACTGACGTGCTCAGATTTTACTCGTACGTTTTTCATACAGATTTCGAATTAACCAACAATTTTAAAAAAAAACGCACAAAATGCCAAATAAATAACTAAAAATAATGAAATTGGGGTTTGTTAAAATATAACTAAAAACCAAGGGCGTAGGTTTGTATGTGGACGACAATATTTGCAGCAGGCCAAATTGTCCCTACCATTTATTAGAGACAGGGCAATGTGAATGCTGTGAGTGAGCGGATTTTTTTTTCCGAGCGTCAGTGAACGCATCACAGCTGAACCGATTTATCGCTGCGAGTCACAGGGGAGACGAGACAGAGAGCGCAAGTGACGTTCTGTTCAACACTGCGGTGAGTTTTTAAAACCCAACCTAAAGCACACAGGCATATCTTTTTTGTCTTCCCGTTCTATCTGACCTGCATTACTTAACACAAATTATTAGGGCCCGAGCCACGAATGACAGGGGCCAAAACGGCTCCTGGCACGAATTTGTGCAAGGAACCTATTGTTATCATTCAGATTATTATTACATCCATGGTTTGCTATGGTTAACGTGCATAAAAACTCTTGAGACTTGCATGGAGGTCAGGTCAGGTCTGCATTGCTCAAGGGCTCTTTAGCGCCCCCTAAGGTGCAAACAGAGGCAAAGTGGAGTTCCACTGAATTTCCCGAAACTTGGTGGCAAGATGTTATAGACCAAGATGACAAAAAAGTCGACTGTAACCATTTTTGGTTGTCCATTTTGGCAATTTGCATCCTAGAAGAATAAAGGTTTTGCAGATTCAAAAGTGAGGTCAGGGAACTGCTGCACTTCCTGACTTGCGTGGGGGACACTGCCGTGAGTATAATTTAAATACACAGTGAAAGTGTAGGGAACGAGAGAAGTCATTTTTTAAAATGAAATACATTTAAAATGAAGACCATATGATATTTGTGCAGATCTGTAAGAAACAAAGATGTTCTCTTCAGTCTGTAGAATATGAAAATGAATATAATTGATATATATCTCTATATGTATAGATCTATCTATACATATATGGATATATATATACATATAAATCAGCTGAGCACTGGTTAGGAGTCATTTTCATGAACTTTCTGGTTGTCAAATCTGCAAATAGAGATTATTGATTCATCCACAAACCAAAACCCTTTCTTGAGAGAACAGTCATTTTTTTATGACTTCACAGTTCATTTTAAGGTTTGTATAAACAGGTCTCATGACATGACATGTTGATGAGCAGGTACGTGACGAGCTGCAGATCCTCACTCATGACAAACAATGCCATGACTCACTGATGTCACATCAGTTACTCATTAAATACAACTAATTATGAGTCTCTTTGGCACACCTGTGTTTAAACACCAGTCCTGGAACGGTTGTGTCTTTGGCGACCTCTACTGTCACAACTGTGAAGAGCACACTGCAGGTTCATGGACATGTAAGGATGTTCCAAAAAAATCCATGAGAAAATATCAAAACGCAGATGATTTGTTTTTGCCTTTGTGTTTGAAAATCAAACGCGAAACAGTTTCCTCATCTGTGGCTCTGATATGACGATGTCTGAGGATGTTGAGCAACAACAAGCAATCAAACATTAAACCTGCTGGTCTTTGTGGGATCTTCACAGTCACACAGAGAAGCAGGGAGACGCTTAAATCAAAGTTTTCTTACAGGTAATAAATATGCATCATATATTTTATGTGGTCTTTGAGGGGATGTCGTAAATCATGAACTAAGGAAATATTGTTGAATACGTTCTGTCACTAATACGATCAAATCGTTTTTTCTCATGTCTAGGGCTGGGTATCAATCAAAAATTTTCGATATCGGTACCAATACTGATACCCTCATTCCGGTTCCTGATGGATACTTTTTTCGATACCAGTTTTACAATATCATTTCTAAAAAAGAAAATTACAATACACAAAAATCCATCTTTAGTTTTTATTTTTCAGTTTTGGCATTTTTACACTCAATGCAGTTTTTTTACATAAAAAAAATTAACTACACCATTTTTTTAGTGCAAAAAGAACAATTGCAAACAAGTAACAAGTCATTTTCACTAAGGATCTCAGAAACTTACAGAGGTAAAATCGATGTCTTATCATCTCCCTATTTGACATCAGAACACAAAACATAACAATAACATGGTTGTATTATTATTATTATTGTTCAAAAAACATCATCTAGGCTTAACTGGTCAACAATAACAACAGTTTACTCACCTCCACTGTAGAAAAGGGCTGCAAACCTTTAACAATAAAGTTGTGACCGTGGCACTTGTCTTGTTTTTCTTTACTAATTTTCTCATTCACTTATTGTCAGTGTGAACAGATTCACACTGACTGGCCTTGTCCTCCTCCTCACATCAGGGTCAGAGGTCACTGTGAGGACAAGATAAACATAACAGTGAGCTGTTTAACAGCTGATGCAATAGATTTTAACAGGCTAAGCTTCATCAGTTACTGTGTATCTTTAGTTAGCTTTTCATTTAGTTAGCTATATAGCCATAATATAAAACTACACACTAATATCTTAAGTTAGCGTTACATGGATCCCAGTTAAAGCACATATTACGCTGCAGTAACGTTAACTTAAGTAAACAAACATACAACACGTAAACTTACCTATTGAAATTCCGACACAGCAGCGTCTGTACTCGTCCTGGATGAAGCCGAGTCTGGTGGTGATTTTAAATCAGGCCGCTCTGGCTCTGTAACATCCACAGTAGAGCTGTGGTTGAGAGGAGGTGGATGGCCGCGCTCCGCTCTTCTTACATTCAAATACTGAGAAACTTTCTGCTCTGAGGTTGATGCGATGCGCGTTCAGGTGTTTCGTTAAATTTGTCGCGTTGCCAGCCTTAGTGGCGATATTTATTTAACACAGTGCGTCGTGCACTATATTAGTATTACTTTTATTGAAATGGAGCCACACTTTTGACCTCGGTGGCATTTTTAGCCCCTTTCGCCACAACACACTTACGTGTAGTTAACAAATACAAAATACAAATACACGTGAACCCAGTGTGTGGGCATAACAGCATTGTATTCTTCCTGCACGCCACAACCACTTGTAACGTTACAGCCAATCACCGGCAGCATTATCAGATCTTGATCACGTGATTAACTCCGAAGGTATCGAAACTTAGGATCGTAAAACAAGGCATGTTTCGATACCCGATAGTATCAAAGCATTTCGGTCAGTGCCATAATAGAACAGAAGTTCGGTACCCAGCCCTACTCATGTCAAGTAACAGCAGTGAATACGGTGTTCTTGTTTAACATGAAGTGTGTGAATGTTCACGTGTATGACTAAAAGACCATTAATGTACATATTGAAATCAATATTCAGTCAAATAATAGATTTTAGGCACATTTTTCTGTGAAATGCTCAAACATTTTGATTATGGAAAATATTGAGCCATATTTTAATCTAAGTTTTGTTTATACTGCTGCTGCTAGGTTTTTATTTTGTTTTATTTATTTAGTGTATTATTTTAACATTTACTGTATAATCTGCAGGGCATGTTTTTTTCCCCCATCAGCCCCTAGTGGTTTGTACCACACCCTTGTATTTACATTTAAATATTTACAATCCTGCAACATCGTGAGTAGTTTTGTCTTAATAAAACACAGAGACTTTAAAGATAATAAACACTTCTGAGAAATTTGTCACTGCGTAAGAAGATTAAAAAATGAAACCATTTGTGGTTGTAGTTCATTTTGAGATTACAGGTTATTAAAAGGTAGCGATGTGGCAATAAATCAATTTTTGATGAGCCGACACTGATGCACCTCATGTGATCTTCAATTTTTTCAGTTTCCCAGACATAAATACTGACACTGACTCCTTTATTCTTGATTTTAAAGCCCTGGTTCACCTACTTCACACATTCCCCAACAAATCTCTTTCCTGTAAAATATAATCATTGATATAATGGGATGCCTTCACATCTTATATTGTTGTGGTCACATGTAAAAACATACTGTATAAGGTGATGCAGTAACAATGCTTCATTCTTTGGGACATGTCTGGTGATACATGTTAAACATAGACCATGAACAGGTGGAATCATTGTTTCATTACTAATAGAAACTCCCAGGAGACTCTGTCTGTGTGTGTGTGTCATTGTTGTCTGTGAGTGTGTGAAGGTTGAATTCAGCACAGCACTGGGAATCAACGTGGGAAACGTAGGTTACACTTAATGACTTAATGAGAGCTGTGCTCTAGGAACGCGTCAAACACACAATACTGTCCACTTATAGTAAGTGACTTTTCCAGTCAAGAACGTCCTGTGTCACGTTCCTGCTCTGGTGCTATTCTTCTCAGGACACTGAGGTGACTTCCATTCATATGGACAAACGTAACAAAACCGTTATAGCCAACTTTAACCATAACCACTTACAAACCTCAGCCCGAAAGGTAACAAATTCCTCAGAAATTAGGTTCTGTTTCATTAAGACCGGGTTTTTGGTCTCCATGAGGATAACTGGTCCCAACAAGGTCATGTATTTATACCAGAAAAGGTCGCAAAGAGGTCTCTCACACACACATCTGTATCTCCAAAAAACAGATTTCACAGTGTTGTTTGCTGATTCAGATTCCACATTTCAATTATGTGAAAATTATATTTTACTCAAAAAAAAGCCACCAATACAAGAAAAAAACAATAAAATTGAATGACAAAAGATAGGCTTATACACTGACTTGGAATTTTTTAAATGTTTTTGTCCCCAACAGTTTAAAGAGAAGTGTGTGTGCCTTAATGTCATATAAAAAGACACAAACAAAACACTTAATTTTATTAATTTCTCATTTCTCAGTGCCACAGTCTGTGACACTGAGTCACACTGAGGCACTATAAAAGGTAAATAAAAACATGACATGTGCAGCCTGACATTTAAAACTGAAGCCCTGTGTTTTTCTTTCATTATGGAGGCGACAAATATTTCCCTCAGCCATTACAAATATTAGCTTTTAGCATTGTTGACACAGCTCATTAGATCCAGAGGTCACAGTGAAGCTATAGACACATACATTTACGTGAAGAACGCCAACACAGTACTGTACACTAAAGAACTGATTTATCTCCATATATGACAAAACTTTAAGAGGAAAACCACAGATAATATATATAATATTTAATGAAAAAACAATGTATTATTATTGAGAAAAAAGTGTCCATGTTAAAAAATCACACATTTTTACTTTCCATTGCAACTGATTCATCTGTCGATGGCGTTGTCCATTAATCGATTAGTTGTTTGGTTCATAAAATGTCACAATAATTTAATTTAGTGTTGCAACTAACAATTTCCTGATTGATAATTTTTTTGATTAACCAATTAGTTTTCAATCCATAAAATGTCAGAAAACAATAAAAAAACAACTGAATCAGCAAACAACGCACTATGAAATCCGTTTTATGGAGATACAGATGTGTGTGTGAGAGACCTCTTGATCAGTGTTTCCAAAACCTCAAAATTATGACAAATGTCTTGTTTTGTGCAATTACATATAGCATTTTCAAATTTTAAAAAATGTATAATAGACATATTGAATACATGAAACAAGTGAAATATAGAGTTTTAGTGACTTAGCAACATTTACCAGATCTCTGAGAACAAAAAAAGCATAATTTGTAATAACTGAATGATCAATAAATGATCAATTGTTTTAAAAAAAAATGGGAAATATCATCCGATAAAGCAGTCCAGCTTTAGTCGTATCCCCCCGGTCATGAGGTTCAGTCATTGTTCAAACCAAAGCTCACTGTGAGGAAGTAATATTATGATTTAAGCGACTCTGACAATGGACAGACTGTTGGTGCCAAACAGGTGGTTTGAGTATTCCAGAAATGTACGACTTCCTGGGATTTTTCATAAACAGCATCTCATATGGAAACATACTCAACAGACGGACAGACAGACTTTTTTTTTAAAATACAGTAACTTTTTACTCACACTGCTTCCATCATTTTGTGTCCTCTGGACATACAGTCGCCCACTTGTGGCAACAGTTTGCAGGGCTGTTGATAAAGTTACTCCAGTTTAAAACTGTAGAATGAAGGAAAGTTTTGCTTTTACTGGTGAATGGATGAGAAATACACGTTCATTTTACCCCAAAGGGCAGCACTTGACCAGCGTAGCTCATGTGTTTATAAATAATATAGATGCATGATGACAGAAAATGGCTCTATTAAACTAAAAAAATTCAGGTTTGGACAAAACTACAAAATTATGTATACGAGTAAAACCGGAGCACAAACAGGTCATTTGAGATTTTTACACATATAAGGCTTATGGGAAAGTCATGGAGGAAGTATGAGTTGTGCAGAAAAAACAAACAATCAAAGAGCGACAGATTAGTGGTGTGTTCCATTTAAATCAAAAGTCGAGCAGTAAGGCCATTGATGCTCCTGCTTTTTCGAATTATACACAATTTATTAATAATTAATAATAATAATAACTCTAATTTTCGGACCTGGACTACGTTTTATGTTTACAGTGATTTAAAAACTAATTTTGTGATGTTGTGTATATACATACATATATTTGTGTATATATACGTTTTTTACTTATTAATTAAGTACCACAATTACCAGAAAAAAATAATTTTCTGTTTATATAGCCAGAGTTGAAGTGAACACAAGAGTTTAACTAACACAAACAACAGTAAAATAAAAAAACATTAGTGGCACTTAAGCTAGTTAGCGTGCTAACCGCTAGCACACACGCTAACAACTAAACACAAACAATGAATCAATCATACAGTGACAAACATGGCAGTTAAACACTTACTGAGTCGTCAGTGACGCACAGTAAACGCACAAACTGTTTGGCGGGACCTCCGGCGAACCTTTCCCACTCTGTGACAAACAAACAATGCTAACACTGTTAACACTGCTGACACGTGAGTCTGCTTCTAGGGGGGCGGGGCAGCGCGATAAACTTCGGGTTTTTCTTCGTCCTCAGGTGTGAATGGTGGTTGGTAAACCAGCTGAACAGTGCACTGCCGCCACCTACTGGACAGGGGTGTGGAGCAGTGGATTGACAGGGAAAAGGGGTGCAAAAATGAAGAAAGAAATCCACTAATAGAAATTTCCTGATACTATATTTTCTTTATTTTTTTAAAAAAGTTTGCCATTCGTTTTCCAAAAGTACTGTATGAGTTGTAAACACAAAAACACAAGGGTAGTGTTTGGAGATTTTTCCACTCTGGGACTCGTTTTCAAAAAAAGTAATGTTTATTTCTCCCAAAACACTGTTTCCATGTGGGTAAAAGGCAAATATTATAAAAATTAAAAATAAAACTTTGGTGGATCAACCTAGACTGACCATTTTGTAGGGATTTGATTCGCAAAATGCCGTTACGATTAATAACTTTGTCTGTTTCACCAAGACTCTGCCATTTCGTTGGTGACTCAGTGGTAGAGCAAGTTGTCTTTCAACTGGAAGGTTGTGGGTTTGATTCTCAAAAGTCACTTTCCATGCAGATAAAAAATCCAGATTCACCTAAACTCATTTTTATGAGGTCAGTCCCCTAATCCTGGATGGATTACTGGGTTAATCCTTATACCAACAAAAACAGAAATTAATTAAACGATAATTTTCTTATTCAAACTTTAAAAAGAAAATCCATAAACACAGTCATTTTTCAAGAAATTTCTTTAATGTAACTCATCACAAACTCCAGAGCGTGCTTTACTGTTCTCCAAGACCTTGTCCTCTACGTGAGAGCTTCAGGCAGAAATATCATCAGCTTGGAGGTTTGTGTTCGCCTGATGCTCGGCAGAAATAAAGACATGTGTGTAACGGACAACCGAAAAAAAAAAGACACAGGTATAGTATATACGTGTGTGTGTGTGTGTGTGTGTGTGTGTGTGTGTTTGTATCCACCTGCAGCAAGGTTGTGGCTTCTTGCCCCGAGCAACATCTGACTGTCCGTTTATCTCTGGAGGAATCCCTGAATTTAGATTAAGGTTTCGTTTGACATCTGTACATCCTTACACATACACACGCAAACACACACACACACACACACACACATATAGGTACTTAACACTGTCTCAGTTAAACTAGGCATACAGGCTGCAGATCAGTATGGCATGTTCATGGAAACAGTTCCAAAGCCGCACTCAGCTGCCTAAAGAACACAAACTATGATTTCTGTAATGATAACAATAACACACACACATGGCTTTTGTTATGGAAACACAGCTCTGTGTGCTTAAGGCCAGGCAGGGGAGTGGTGAAACTCGCTGCTCTGTAAGCCCCGCCGTATCTGGATTTCATTTGCCTTAAATAAGATCTGCTTTAGGAGCAATTAGAGCCAGAGCCTATGGCGGGTCTCGTGTTTCCAAGCGTTGCTCGTGGCAACCGGGGGGCACTCTGGAAACAATAGCACAGCTTTCTAGTAAAAATGGGTCCACATATCTCTTAATTCAGCAAACGTGCAAAAGTGAGTTTACAGAAATGACCTGCCAGATTCTGTTAAGTGTGGGCTGTTTCATAGCAGATGCCATGTGTTGTTGTTGCACACACACACACACACACGTTGACTTCCATTCATTTGGACAGCCTAACCAAAGCATTATATCTAACATTAACCATAACCAGTAAGGTCACATCCACACGGAAACGGCAGGAAACGAAAACTTTTTTCTTTGCCGCTTGAAAAGGGTTCCCCCGTTAAGAAAAAATACCTCTGTCCACACGGAACCCCCTGAAACGTGGGGTTAAGGGTTAGGGAGGTGGGGCTATAAATCATCGTCTTCCTAAAGTAGTGTAGTCACACGGAAATGCGAGGCTGGCGTTTTGAGACTTTCCCAGTATGCATATTGACCTCAACCCGTTCACGTGTGGACAGGCCCTAAATGTCTACATTGGTTGCTGATATGTGATTGGCTGATTTGATATATATATATATATATATATATATATATAACTATATATATATATATATATATATAACTATATGACCTATGCCTAACCCGAACTAATCCTAACCTTAACTCAATCTTGCCTAGAAATTAAGGGTATTAGTGGTTCAGTGGTCGAGTTCTTGCCTCCTTTTAATTCCAACTGAACCCTAAAACCAAGTGTTCAATCTTAAAAACACCTTTCAAGTTGTTATACCAGCCAAAATATCCACATTTAAACAAAGAGTTATCCCTAAAGTTAACCATAACCAGGTAATGTCAGCTTGTCTTCACCATGTCTACATTGGAGTTGCTAGTGCATGATTGGCTGATCCGATATTCACATTAAGAAACAGTTGAGCAGACTATTATTACACTATGTTTTGTGACCTATGCCTAACCCTAAACTAATGACTAATGACTAATCCTAAACCCAATCTTCTTGCACCATTTTTAACTTCAACCTAACCCTAAAAGTCTTCAATCTTAAAACCTCCTTTAAAGTAGCGCGGACCAGCCAAAATGCCCCCACGATGATAGGTTTTAATCAGGTGTCCACAAACATGCATTAGGACAGCCTACAAACAAAGAGTTATCCAGAAACGTAATTATAACCAATAAATGTGTAACCCTAACTCTAACCTAACAACAATTCAAATCTTAGTCCTAAACTTAACCCGTTCCTCAGAAATGAGGTCCTCATCAGGACCAGGTTTTGGTTGCCATGAGGACTACTGGTTCTGACAAGGTCAGTGTTTGTGCTTTCTCTACATATGAGGACCTTGTGCACATACCTCCACTCTAACATTCACCATAACTAACTGAATCCTGATTCTTATCATAACTACACCTCATGGAGGCGCTCTCACATACTTGAGCTGCAAAGCTCCACAAACACCAGGTTTGTCATTAGATGAGGTCACACTGTTTCATGAAACATACCATAATTAAGCTCAGTAAGCACTTTGAAATGAGCAAATACTTAAGGGACGACACACTGTTGGACGGTTTGGAGATGAAGTAAGAGAGACAAGCGAAGTTGAGATGGTTTAGTCGCGTGCATGGGAGGGACGGTTGGAGAAACGAGGTTGAGAAGGTTCATGGATGTTGTGAAGGAGGACATGAGGACAATGGTGTAACAGAGGAGGAGAAGAAGAAGAAGAAAACACAACACAATTCTCTCAAACTTTCAGTTAAGATTTATGTGCATGTGTTTTGAATAATATGTTTTAGTTAATTTACCAAACCAGCTCTTTGAACGTTCTGGGTTTTTTTCAGAATTATTTAGATAATTTTTCCTGACATTTGTTTTTTTCTGGTCTGTTTTTCTAAATGAATGCAGATAGTCTTCCTGTTTTATTTTTTAATTCTGTTGTTGAGGTCAGTAAAGGTAACGTATGTAATTTCATGTTGATGTTGCTATGTTCATCAACCTTCTACTGAAGGTTTTGCAGGTGAATCTGTTTATCTCCTGACATCATGTACCTGTTGTTCACCACAGTGTAGTCAGCTGGTCCATCAGCAGCAGCCTGTTAGCATATATCTCTAATTGTAGCGTAGCCGCATGCCTGGGCCAGACAATAAATGCAGCGCGGCATCACCACCCCCCACACCCCCCTCTTCTCCCCTCCCCCGACATAGGACTTTAAGTGCCTGTCCTGTGACCATCAAACACTGCCTCTGGTTTCCTACAAGGCTTTGGAGCGAGTGAACATGAAAGAGAGGAGAGGAAGACAGCTGAGGTCCCCACTTCTCCTCTGGATGTGGTAATGGACGGGTAGGGCTGGAGGCTGCTGGTAATTGGTAGCTTGTTGTTTAAAGAGGGGTCCTTCAACTGAAAAACCTCATGGGAGGTCTTTAATTTAAGCAACTAAAGACGCCCCTCTCCCCCTCGCTCTCCACGTGTGTGTGTGTGTGTTCTACTCAGAAGTACACGAGTGTATTTCCACATTCTGCATTTTTACGCCCTTTGCTGACTCAAACGTCTTGGTTTAGCATTGTCTCGACACACACTTTCTTCTATGCACAAAACTTTGCCATATGTTTTACACACAGAAACACACACTCACACACACACACACAAAAACCTCAGGAGTGAAACCACAAGTTTATTAGAGTGGCGTCACCATGTCACGCCACACACACAAGAGAGAGACATATACTGTATCTTTTGCCATGTGCCATCATCAGTAATATGGCCGATATCGTAGTACGACCACATCAAACCCGAGGGGCCTCTATGCCAATGATGATAACAATATAATAAGGTTTATTTATACTTATTTATAAACTACTTTTCCAAAAAAACAATTATAACGTGCTGAGCAAGATGGGAATTATAAAAACAGCTAAAATAATAATAATACAATGTAAACTATAACACAGAAATGAAACAAAAGAATATAAATAATTGGAATAAATAAATAAATACAAGTCAAAAGACTGACACTGGGTTTGTCCACAGTTTTGTCCACACTACTGAGTTTGAAGTTAGCCCCAAAGCTAATGGGAGAGTAAGCAGATTTGTTTCCTACTTTCTCATCTACGTCATAGAACCAGAAATATGTCACTTATTCATGTATTTTTTAGTGGTGACTGTTTGGTGATTGGTGGTTTATTCGCTCCAAATAAAGAAATGATTAAAACTGAATTTGAGAACATCGTTATTTTCTAACATTTCATGGAGCATGGAACAGATTAATTGTCAAAATAGTCGTTAGTTGTAAAATTAAATTGTTGTGCTTGAAAACAAAAGAAACCTTACAAAAAACAGTGCACTTGGAGCTGTGACATGAACAGAAACAGAAACCCACCGTTCAAGGCCTGACCTCCACAGCATGAAACCCACTGTCACTACATTATAGACGTCTTTTTAAGTCTTTAAGCAGACATTCACGGCGCTTATTTTACTGGATCTTATCAAGTGCACTAAACTGCAGTGATTCGCAGAGAGACCATTAAAAATCTGGACTGTTTGTCCCCATCAGCGCAAGCAGAATTCCCCTCCTTGTGTGTGTGAGCATTCCTCAATCATTCCTTGGCAATGGGCTTTGGCAGCAGCCCAGAGGTGAGAGCCATCAGGAACATTCTGGAGCAGTTCTCGGAGTACCGGTCCAAGACTGAGCACGTGGAATCCCAGAGGATTGTGCTTTGTCACTCCCTGACCTGTGAGCTGGACGTTAGTCAGAATCTCCTGAGGGGGAAAACTGAGGATTTATAATATAACACAGAGTTTATATTATTTAGGAGGATGGCTCCATTTATTTTATACATTTTCTAAAATACGAGGGTCTGAGGTTAAACATTCCCATATTTATCACAGTGGGCGAAACAATAACACTGTTTGTTTCTCTAGTGTCATAATTATTATTGAAAAATTGCAAAGAAAATTGAGTCCTTTGTCCAAGCAGTTATTCAATCTACAGCCTGTTCATCTCTTCTATAATAACACAAATCTCTAGCTGATCTGCTATCAAAATGACTAAAATAAACAGTTTCGACCCAACACATTTCACCACATATGACATTTTTCAAAGTTTAAAGGTTGAGGAAAACATCATTTATAAAAGTGAACACACCACCTATGGTGTGTTCATATGAGAAATTATACTTTTATTGTTATTTAACAATAATAAAGAAGGATAAAATAACCGACAGCTAACATGACCAGCCCAGAGTCTAGCAACAGTTATCTTCCTTATTTTCTTACATTTAACCGACTGAAAAGCAACAAACCTGATTTTCACAGTTTGGACGAACTTAGTAGAACTTTATGGTACCCGCGCACTTTTATACTCACCTGGAATAAAACGAGAACAGTCTTAGCTTTTTGCTAGCTCTTTATAAGACTAGCTTTTCCCCCCGATCGTCAAAGACAGAAGTCAGGAGCTGTGTGAAATTAGATGCTTTAACCCACACAACTCAACACTTTTTCTGCTGGTTTTACCATTAATCAGCTGAAACATCGTAAAAATCACACATATTTAAATAGATCTATATCTAAAAATATATTAAATTTTTTGGAATTGTTGTAGAACTATTGTAGTAATAGTTGTATTTTTCAGTCAGTTCTATTTTTGTGTAGAACCAGTTTATAAACATATATATTATTTTTTATTTTCAATGTTGTTATTTCATGTAATACTGGAGCAAATGGAGACACATCAACACAGACGCTGGCGTGTTGATGTATCTCAGGCTGAGAGACAAATTCTTTCTATTTAAATTGCTTTATTCAATAAGCAAATGTTGCTAACCTGGAATATGATTTACAAGCAAAACTTATCTCGGCACAGATTTATGATTAAATATCATAGATCTGGTCAAAGAACCCTAGCTGGTTAAGGTTCCCCTTCCAATTTTTGAAATTTAGAAATGTAGATTCTTCAGAACTACTTCAGAACGCCTTTTAAATATTAGGAAAAGTAAATGATTTAGTAAGTCCCTGTCAAAATTAAATGATAAAAAGCAACTTATATCATAATCACATCTTTTTTTAATTGTTATTAATTTTTGGAATTTATCTTTGTCTCCAGGCTCCACCAATGCCGTGTAGTTGTTGTGTGGATTACAAGAAAAATAAGACATTTTCCACATAATTGTCCCAGGCTGCTCCTGTCATCCAGTCTTCAGACAGCGGACCTCAGTCCACAGCTGTGCAGTGAGACATCTTCATGTGTCCACGGTCTGTCTTGGCACACGGCTTTAAATGATGGCTCCAGAATGATTCCGTTTTATGAAGTGATGATGTGTTCGAAAATAATAGTTGAACCACTCAGAGGTCAGAGGTCGTGACGCGGCAGAAACTAGGATTTGTATGTCACAACCGGGTCTGGAAAACGACACAAGGCAGGTTTTTTTTTCCTCACCACAGCTGGAGCGACTTTCTGCAGATAATTAATGTTAATAAATGTTCTAACCACTTAAAATGTTTACTGGAGAACACTTTCATCAGAATAAATGTCAACAGCTGATGAAACACAGTTGTAATAATAACTCATGTTTATGGCTTCGGGGGAATTTACAAATGAAGTCAGTGAGAACGTAGGACTGAGCAGAACCAGGAGAAGATATGACTGAAGAATCCACAACACACACCTAATGTATATAAACGGTATATAAACATAAATATAAATAACAGAAAACATGCATGACCTGCAGTGAGATGTATGATTTCATACACTAATACAAGACGGAGAAATCAGCAAGCTTTAGATTTGAGAGCACAAATGGAGGAAAAAGAAATGTTATTAGCTTATAAAACCTTGACTGTTTTATAGTTTTTATCGCTCCTCTGGGTTTCAGACAGGTGCTGCCCTGAGTAAAGCTGATTAACACAGATGCAAACGTTTCCCATGATCATTCATTTCTGCGTGGGAGTGAGGAAGCAGCTCTCTTAGCGATATATAAATATATATACATCTGTCACATTTCTACCGATATCTCTCGCATTTTATATCCAAACAGTGTCAAAGTCAGAACTGCACACGCTGGCATTGTGGGTAACAAACCTGCCGAGTTTAAAGCCTGTTGAGTTGGGTAGTGGAGGTTGGCGGTCATGAACATTGACAAAGTTGGCAGCAGAAAACGGTGACATTCGAAGGCTTGTATGGCAACATTATTCCAGTCTGGTGTGTAGTTGTCTGCCAAAAGAATTCCTTAGGTTTATCCAGTGTTCTTCATGAAGTTATAGGCAAAATTACCAACATTTGTACGTGACCGAATACAAGTGTTCCCACTCATGTCATGGCTGCAAAAACAACCCGTGTACGAGAAAAAAGCCAAATACTCTTTCTTTTAAGGCAATAATCTACCTGTGTGGTAAGAAACCTTTGCCTGGGCAGAATATTTTAAAAAATAACTTTAACCACTTTGAGACTGTAATGTTAATGAAAAAACAATCCAAAAACTAGACAAAAGGTCAGGTAAGAAATGTTTACTTAACAGGGGTGTCACAAGAATTCATACTTTAATAATTTAATAATAATTTCTTATATTTTACACATTTAACGCATGTTTAATAAAAAACTGTCGCAAACACACAAACCAGGAACAAGTGCAGGACTTTCATGCAAACCATTTGCAGTTGTTACTGTTAAAGATTAAAGTAAGATGTAATATCTGATTAAGACAAATTTATTTATTTTACTTAAAATTTGATTATTTTTCCAGTGCAAAACTTGCATGCCAAGATTATTTTTTCTTTTTGGTCAAAGAAAAAAACTATTTCCCAGAAATGAAGCTTATTTGACTTTGTTTTTTTTTGTTTGTGTTGTTTTTTTTGCCGTGTGGGGCCTCCACATGTGTCTGACTGATGTTTTTTGTTTGTTTTATGTATTACTTTCGCTCAAAAATTAAAACAGAGACGGCCTCCAAAAGAGTTTGTGGTCCAGGCCTGGCTTCTTTTACGCAGCAATTACAACGGTACTTTATGATAATGATTGTAAGTCAATTTAATTCGAAGCTACTTGGACTCACCTGTCTGTCCCGTGCACACTGGCACACGGTTGCCTTCAAGGACAAACGCCACACAAGTGTGTCTTTAATGATGTTTTCACAATACAGGACTAATGAAATACATGCGATTCCCTGAAATAAATGCAAGACAGGCAAAATGCATTATGAGAACACATACACACACACAGGGGTTATGTCAGAGTTATTGAAGAAAACCACAAAAATGAATAGTGTCAGGAGAATGTCAGCTGTTCTGAGGAACAACAACAACCACAGATGGCACGACGTCACCTGGACACCAAACTGCACCAACCACACACTCAACATATCTGTGTGAGTCTGTGCCAAACGACGGATGCCAGGATAACTTCAACGACGACGGAGCATGAGAACGTGAATGAAGTGGTGAGTGACAGATGGAAAAAGAAAGACAATGGAGGATCAAACCAAAGTCGAGAAATAAACCTCAGGCAGAAGAAGAAGAAGAAGAGACATTGAAGAGGAAAGGAAGGACAGAACAGGAAGACAAACTGCCTCTT